>NC_050455.1:7544457-7709457 GCF_903995425.1 Onychomys torridus
CAAGGACCACCTGTGAACTTTAAGAAGCAGAAGGGAGTGTTGTTCAGCAAATGCCATTCTTTCCGCAAAGCAGACCTGAACTCACTCCCTCAGCAGGTACAGTGGTGATTAAAACTGTCATCTTTCTAAAGGAAGACAAGAGGGCTATCTGACCCACCATCCTTGGAATTTTTCTGCTTCAGCTTACATGTTAGTGTTATTTCTTCTAGTTTTCATCAGTTTTACAATAATGCTGTTTTCTTTCTTCTGTGTTTCACACTTCTCTGATAGTGGATCTGCATATTCATGACCAGGGACTCTGTCCCTTTATAGAGATGGCCGATCAGTCACTTAGGAACCAAACTGTGTAACTCTTTTAACATGATTTTAAAATGTGTCTGTTATGAGCATGTAGGAGAATTTTAATAGGTGTCTAAACTCAGCAGGACAACTTATTATTATTTAATTCTATTTTTTTGTTTAGTTCTATTGCTGTTATTATGTTCTTTTATTTTTTGTTTGTTTGTGTTTTTTGAGACACAGTCTCATATCTTATATGGCCCAGGATGGACTTGAACGCCTGATCCTTCTGCCTCCACCTTCCAATAACTCAGATTAAACATATGTGCTACCATGCCAGGGTATTTTCTATTTCCTGATATCTTGGCTGTCCTTTTATATTGTCACATTAATATTTAAAAGAACACTTTCATTTTTGGGGAGAATTTCATAAAATGTATTTTGGGCAGAGTCAACACCCATATGCTCCTAGACCCAGTCTCACTTTCTTACATGTTCAAATTTGTGTTTTTTAAATTCTCTCTTTGTCTTTTTTAACCTGTTGAGTTTAATGTGTGCTTCCCAAGCACTCTTGGGTGGTGGACCTACCTTGGCACATGGTTGACCTGTTAGGGATCATACCCATAAAGAAAACTGACTTTCTCTCTCCCAACAGCTATTAATTTCTAATAGCTCTTCAGCTAGGGGTGGAACTTCTTGCCCAGTTCCCCTCTTCAGGCCAGGGTATTTTTTCTGGCTTGAGAACATGCAAATCACAGTTGCGGTGGGTTCAGATGTACAAATGACCTGTTGTGTCCAGTCAACACTTTTTCCTTGTAATCATCCACCACCCCTGGCCCTAGTGATCTTGTTTCAACTGTACTTTGTGGGGAGGGGTGTGGTACATCAGTCCAATTTAGAGTTCAGCACTCTGCCATCTGTGACTCTTTGTGTGTTGACCAGCAGTGGGTCTCCATATTAACTGCCATCTACTACAAGAAGGAGCTTCTCTGATGTGGGTTGGTAGATGTGCTAGTCTATTGATATGGTGATAAGTCAATTGGGTCATTGTACAGCTATGCCATTTAGCAAAATAATAAAGTAATGGGTTCTCAGTGAGTATAGTCTCTCTAACAACAGGTTCTTGGCTCTGATAATGGTACCAGGTATAGATCTCATCTTTTGTGAATTTTTTTGAGGGTGTTACTTTTCCCATTTGAAATGACTTCCAAATGTTGCTTTAAAGTACTGTTTTGTGTTCCTAAACACAAGAAGGGTGTAACCTAATTTATGGAAAAGCACATGTAAAATAAAGGTCATGCAGATGTGAATTTTGATGCTCTTGGCCATGAGTACAATGATAAAAATCTATATAAATTAAATGTTATATCTTTAAGGATAAATACAAACAAAACAAGGTTAATAGAAAAACAAAATTTATATGTTCAATATTTGTAAGTATACAGTGTTTGCTGTGGATGATTTATTGATAAATAAAATGCTGATTAGCCAGTAGCCAGACAGGAAGTGTAGACAGGACAAAGAGAGAGGAGAGGTCTGGGAAGTGGAAGGCTGAGGCAGGAAGATGCTGCCAGCTGCCATCGTGAAAAGATGTTAAGATGCCAGTAAGCCACGAGCTATGTGGCAACTTATAGATTAATAGAAATGGGTTAATTTAAGCTATAAGAACAGCTAGCTAGAAGCCTGAGCCATTAGGCCAAACAGTTTAAATAATATAAGTGTCTGTGTGTTTATTTTATAAGTGGGCTGCAGGACTGCAGGGGTTTGGTGGGACCCAGAGAGAAACTCTCCAGGTACAAGTGTTCTAGAATAAGACATTTTCTGGCCAATATCTAGCCAGATTGACCGTGTACATGCTATAACTCTTCGCATACTTCACTTTCTTCTAGAACATCTCCAGTAGACTTCAGGAGCACAATAAGCCACAAGGAGTAATCCCACCTTATAATTTTACTAAAACAACATTCCCTTTAAGGAATTTATGAATGTTTTATATTATTAGGGATACCCTTTTCTACTTGAAATATATACACATTTGAGATTATGTTGAAGTGCATATTCCTTATTTATAGACGCCTTTGTATGTGTGCTTTTGTATGTGATGTTGTGTATGTATGTGGTGCATGCATTCATGTGATTATGTGTGCTTGTGCAGGTTTTTCTCCAAATTCATTCATTCTTTCTCTCTCTCTCCCCCTCCCTCCCTCCTTCTTTTGTTTCTTCTCTCTCTTCCTTCCTTTCTTCCTTCCTTTCTTCCTTCCTTCCTTCCTTTCTTCCTCCCTCCCTTCCTCCCTCCCTCCCTCCCCCCTCTCTCTCTTTCTTTCTTTCTTTCTTTCTTTCTTTCTTTCTTTCTTTCTTTCTTTCTTTCTTTCTTTCGGAGACTCAGCTGGCTGGCCAATGAACTTTAGTATCTGCCTGTCTCAACCCTCTTCCCCCAAGCTGTATTTTTCAGGCACATTCCACAAAGACTCCTTATGTGAATTCTAGGGCTCCTAACTCAGAACCTGTCTTTGCCCAGCAGGCAGTTTGCAGACTGAGACTTCTCCAAGCACTGTGGCCAGGATCTTTCTTTGAACTCACAGTTGTTCTCAGCATCTTGGACTCCCTAGGGTTAGTACTAGGTTGTTCTCCATTGTTTGTGTGTTGTCATCTGAGGAAAAACAAAGGTGATTTTTCTATTAGCAAAATGTTGAGCACATTGAAATATTTTCAGATTTCTTGATTTCATAGGAATTTAATGAAATTTCTTGGACTTGTACCCCTTTAGGGGACATAAACATCATATACTTTTCTTGTGTCAGTTGAAGGAAGAATTAGTTCAGTAAATATTCTACTCTTTAGTAACAGAAATTACATGACAATGATGTGTTCATGAAAACATAAAAGCAGTCAATACTTGTATTAAAATCATCAGTTAAATTTTTGAGCTTTTTTTTCTTAAGTTAAAAAAGCATGAGTCTTAGTTCATTTTAATTTCACATATTTTTCTAGCAGATTGTGCCTATTGTTAAGTGACTTGTTTGAATTCATATAAAACTTCACTCAGTGTGAGATTTATTTTATATTGCTTAGTATTTTAAAAATACTAAAGCTGTACCCATTATTAAAGCCCCAATTTTATTGTTATTTAAATAGTTCAAATTTGATTCATTTACTTGTTGCATTTGATCTTATGACAGTCTTACTATGTAGTCATAGCTGGCCTGGAACTCACTATGCAGCCAAGGCTGGCCAGAAAAGAATGCCAATCCTCCTTCTTCATCCTTCCAAGTGCTGGCATTATGAGCATGAGACATCATGCCTGGCTTAAAATATAGTTCTTAGTGTCAACAGTATGCTTTAAAACCCTGTTTAGTTAGTATTTTATTGTAGTAGCATTATAAGAAATCAGGTTACTTGGGGGTTGGGGTATTAGACTGTGGAAAATATGTTACCCTTGACTTTTGCTACCATGCCAACTGTGTGTTGTGATAGATGTGTTTTATAGTAGACAGACGTTGGAGTTCAGTTTGAGTAATAGAGGTTGTGGTCCTTTGGCCTCCACTTGGGTCTTAAGCTCCTGTTCCCTTTGGGTTCCTTTGGTGCTGATAATGCATGGGCCCTGCCCTCTGCTGTGTCTTGGTGTTTATTCTTATGATCATCGCATTCCAGCTCACGACTAAGCACAACAACTATGTTCAGTTTCTGATTCCTTTCCAGAAACTTAAATTAAACACGAGAAGTAAAGTCTTTGTCCAGAACTCTTTGGTTTATAATCAGACTGAAAATTGTTGGTGTAGAAAGATTAGAAATGTGCTAAGAAAATTAAATTACAGTATTTATATTAAAGCATTAAAGTATTTATATTATATAAACGTTAGTTTAGGCAGAAAAGAACATGACCCAGGCTAAAATTTTTGTGCTCTGGAAAGTGTTTCATTTCCTTGCACATTTTAAAAACTTAATTTCACATCACAGTGGTGTATCTCAAATATAATTTGAAATGTTTGAAGTTAGATTCATAATAGCTGGAAGCCTGAGATATAAGAAAAGTCAGTAGGACCTCACAAATATGTTATTTTTAACCAATAGAACAGATATAACATTCATGATACTTAATCAAAGAGTGGGTATATGGGATTAAAAAATTGAAGTAATGCTATGTAAGGAAGCTTTTCAAATCAGCTAACATATGGTCACAGGATTTCTTTTTAAAATTTACTTCTTTTTTTAATGAAAAAAAATTCCTACAATCTATTTTGATATCATTTTGCCCTCCCCCAACTTTTCCTAGACTTTCCCTACCTCTCTACTCACCCCACTCCACACCTCTTTCTCATTCACTTTAAAAAGCAAATAAACAAGCAAAAAATGACCAAACAAAGCAATATGAGACACAAGGCTACAAACATCTCATTGAGTTTATTTTATGTTGACCAAATACCCCTGGTCACGGGACCTACCCTGGTGTGGTTAATTTATCCAGTGAAACTCCACTGGAGAAAGTCATTTTTTTCCTTTGCCAAGGATATCTATTGCAGATGGCTTCCTGATTAGAGATGGGAGCCTGTGTTACAGGATTTTTGTAATGGCTGATCTTGGGTGTCACCGTGATGAAGTCTAGACTCACATAGAATACACACCTCTGGCATGTCTGGAACAGAGTTTCAGTATTAGGTTAACTGGAGTGGAAAGACCCACCCTACATGAGGGTAGAAGCATGCCAAAGAATGTGGTTCCTGACTGAATCAAAAGGAGAAATCAAGTGAGTGGCCAGCACTCCTTGTTTTATTTCCTGACTATGGAAGCCGTAATGTGACCAGCTGCCTTATGCTTTAAGCTACTGGGACTTTCCTACTACGATGGACTGTCCCCTTGAGTTGTGAGCAAAATACACTCTTGTCTTAAGTTGTTTCTGTTAGGTGTTTTGTTATAGCAATGAGAACAGTAAACAATATGATTCCTGTCATGTTTAGAATGTCGGAGGCAGGGACAGCACTAGTTCACAATTAAATTCAAGACTAACCGACAGAAATGTTGATGTGTCCTACAGAGACCACTAGCATGCTACATAAAACATGGCTTCCTTCGACGTTCTTATACTTCACAGGGTACAGGTGAGCAATGCACAAAATACAAGAAGTTATCTAGAAAGATAAAGATTCAGAAGTTAGAGCCATGATAGTATAATATCTTAGGAGCTGAGTGCTCTGAGGAGAAAACTGGATTGTTCACAGTCCTCCAGACAGTCATTTTTATCTGCTTTTCCTAGGCTTATGCAAGGCTTTGGAAGAAATTCTTTTTGACATGTTTAAGAACCCTAAGATATAAAATCCTGACTTTCACATTTACTGCGTGGACAAGTCAACAGAGTGTGGCACTGTCACTGTTCCATGTTGCCTAAGTAAATTGTTGTAGAGTTGATAAAATAATAAGTCCATTTAGAGACATTTCTCTGAAATGAAAAACATCTCAAATTGAATATAACTGTCACCATGATGTTTTTATGGTAGTCCGAAAACCAATACTTCTTTAGAAAAAAACTATCTAGATAGACACATGGCATAGTTCTTATACATACTTGTTAATATACACATGAGTGAAAATATACAGACACATACATGCCCTCCAGGATAACCATTTGATCCTCTCCCTTTTGAGGATGGCTGTTATTGAAAGTCATTATGTTTACTTTTTTAGTCTTCAAGCTGGGGGGGCTGGGTGGGTAACAGATTCTAAAAAGTTACCTTCTATTAATGGTAATGCAAATTATTTCCTTTCCGATTGAAGCTAACACAATCACCCTGTCAGCGATTTTATTGTATTTTGTTGAATTGATTTGCTTCTGTCTCATCTTCCTTAATTGATGACAGAAAGAGTAGTCTACAGAAAGTATGCAAAGTACAGTAAGACTTTGAAGACAGAAGAATGTGCTCAAACTAATGATTGGATTCTCTCTAGGAGATGCATATAGCCGGTATACTTGCTTGAAGAATATCATATTTTCTTCTAAGGTTTACAGTATATGTAAATCTGATATAAAACAGTCATTACTACTATAAAACTACTTAACGTGTAGACACAGTTTTGGTACCTAGTAGTTGGTAGACTGGAAGAAGTCCTTAAGAAAATGTTTATAAAGCTGATTAGGGGTGTGTAAGTCTCAGTGCATTTATACACACCAACATAGAGTCCATAGTTCCAAAATACTGTGAAAAACCTGACGTGGGTGCTGGGAATCAAAGCCAGGTCCTGTGTAAGAGTGATAGATGTTCAACTGCTGAGCTCTTTCTCCAGCCCTAGACTTCAGGGGTTTTAAAGACTGATGGAGAAAGTCAAAACTGCTTTATATAGAGTTAGCAAAAATTCAGATTTCAAGGATTCTTTCAGTGAAGCTGCCAGTTAAAATGCTATTAGAAATCTATGGAAGGGAGATTCATGTCATGTAGTGGCAGAAAATTTAGTGATGTTTGTATTGTAGTTATGTATAAGAGTACTCTGTAGTTGGAAGATTTCCTGTGCTTGCCCAGCACCAAGGTCCCATAGCCAATTCACAGCATACAGAACGACATTCCACAGCAGTACTCAATAATGATGTTGGTGATCTAGCTAGGGAGATGTGGAATTTCTACAAGTAAATGTTGATGGAGCCTCCTATTCTTCCTGATGCTTATTGAGGGTGTTTACTGCTCTAGAGGTGGGAGAACCTGGGAGAATGGAGCCAATACATCAGGCAAATGAAAGCCTCATGCAATAGCAAACTTTATTCAAAGCATCAGACAATTTATACCCTGACAGTTAAAAAGAGTCATATGACTAATGTGTGCAATCACAAGGGCAAGCCACACATGGCAGCAGATGAGCAGCACATGGTGTACATGGTATAGATGAGCCACACACATACATGATGTTGGACAAGTGGCATTTGGCAAAAACATGTTTTTTCCCCCCCATAGAGGCATATAAATAAATAGCAATAGCCAGTCCTAATGAATATTCTGAAGTAAACTCACTCCTACCTGCTACATCTGGAGAGGCATGAAAACATATTCCAAGAAAAATTCTGTGTTTTTGAAGAAACTGAGGTCACAAGACTCTTGTCTTGTTTTCTTGGAATTTTCTCATTAGCACTCAGAATTCTCCTCACATGACTCCACTCTTGAGCCATGCTCTGACGATAAGGAACTGAGAAGAAAGACACAGTGTAGGAAGAGCTATTCAATGAAAAGAAAGCAGGCCTTGATCTTGAGAAATTTCAGCCTCTGGTTGTGAAAGATTGGGAACATTGTACAATCAATTCATGACTTCTGAGTACAGCTATATCATCATCAAGGGAAGTATCTTCTGTTACTTACCTATGATGACTCTGTATTTCAAATTACAGAGACCCACTACATAGAGTTTTTCTATAAAGAAAGTCAATGTATTCAAAGCTGAGCTGAAAGATAGCTTACAACAGCCAAGCTTGGTAACCAGCCACAATAGTTACATGTCTGGATAACACTTTTTATTGTGTTAAAAGTATTGTGAGTCTATGATGGTTAATCATCATTGTTAACTTGCCTGAGTTTACAATCACCACAGAAACACATTTCTGAGAGTATCTATGAGAGTGTTTCAGAAATGTTGAACTTTGGAGAGAAGATCAGTTCTGGAAGTTGGCACTATCTGTGGGAAGGGTTTCCATGAGAAGGAGAAAGCAAGTTGAATGCCAGTACCTATCTTTCCTTGCTTTTAACGGCAGGTGCAGTTTGACCAGTGCCTGGTGATATGAGTTTTCTCCCATGATGAACTGTGGAACAAAATAGTGTCTGTCTTCCTCAGGTTCCATTGGTAAAGTATCCTGTCATATCAAAAAGAAAATCAATTAACCCAAGATATAGTCATGTAAAATTCAAGTTGGGGATAATGAAAATTAAAAATAAACGAGGAAAGAAAAACTGATAGATTATCCTAAATTGAAAAAAAAAATCATAAAACATTGGGTATGTGTATGCATATAGGCTTATAAAGATAATGGCTTATAAACTAACTACATTAACAGTGTGAAAAATTTCAACTACGAAGATATAGTAGGGTGTAAAATTATAACTGCAGCAAATACTTAAGTCCCCTTTGCAAGAGAGCAAGAAAGATTTTTTTTGCAGAACTTAGAGAACATTCTGGTAATACATTTAATATCTTCAAGTTTTGAACACTCGGGTTTAGAGTGTCCATACTAAAGATGAGGACCTGAATACCTAGAGGGTGGGTCTTGTCTTACCAATAATCCAAAGCTCTAGTTGGCATCTGAAGACAACATCACTCATTTTCTTTTCATTTAACTTTTGTCTTTCTCAGCCTTTGGTATCATCATTAATTTTGTTCTTATATAAATGAGTAAGTCCATGCTGGTTCAAGAGGATTAGTGCTGTTCCTTAGGAGACATGGAGACTTTTCCATAATGAGATTGAAAACATAGGGCAGTCTAGAACCCAGTGTGCTAAGAGTCAGGAGTAAGGAAAGTTCTTGAGTTTCTAAATTAATATAAATTGATCTCCATGAGATGTGCTTTTTGTGAAGTCAACTTTAGCTTTGAAAACATTCCTGCTGTCTTCCCCAGCTGGAAGGTACTTAGATGGTGAAATTCTGTGGAAGGGCTATGGCATGAAGTTATCAGATACTGACCCAGTCCCTAACTGGGAAAGATCTCACCAAGTGCAGCATGGAGGCCTGTAGTGTTTGGTCCCTGTGTCCACACAGGTGGCTGTCAGCAGTTTATAAGATGATTGCTCACGGGAACACTTGAGTGAGAAATCATTTCTTTATAATACAATAAAGACAGATTTTGCTGTGTTCAATATGTGGGGTTTCTTCCTTTGCCTGTACTCCTAGGAATACTCTCCATCTATTAGATTGTCTTTCTTTAAAGAAATAGTGATTGGCTGTGAAAACAGACACTGTAAAACTAATTACCCTATAGGACTCAATGGGTGTTTACAGTTTTAAAATGTTAGTTTTATTTGAAATGACAGATGTATTGTTCAGGAAGAATATTTTCAGAATCCCATCATAGCCTATTTTATTCTAGTGTCTTTAACAAAATTGTGATTTTTCTTTCCTGTTGTTCTGTGAAAGATTTGTAATCCACTTTGCATTTAATAACTCACTGTATTTTTATTCTGAAACCGTAGCTTCTTTTATCTTAATAAGGAAAATTAAAGGGAAAAATCACAAGGAGAGCTATTATTCTAGGCTGGAGTCAATACTATCATTGCTATTCAAAGGCAAAAATAATCAGATGTTAGCTTGCAGCCAAGGATACAGTTTTATTTATAATGGGCACAAACAAAAGCCAAAGACTGGTAATGTGTTAAGGCCTGAGTGAGGCACAATGAGAGGGGAAGAGCTTTATTCTTACGTTTCACTTGGCACACTCAATCCTGCATTTTAAAATGATCTCAAATAAATATATAGATAGATTATAGACTGTCATATGTTCCCTAGTTGGGGTATTGGCTAACTTTGTAGAATTCCAAATCTAATAAATGCTCATTTGTTTACGGTACTCTACATACTGTGTTTCACTGACCACAGTTGGAGTGTGAAGTTTCCAGGGTCTGAAGTAACTAAATGTTATTACTTTGTTCATGAATGCTTGGATTCATTGAGTCGATATGCACTGAGTGTGAATAAAATTGAAATAGCCACTTTCCTAATGGAGCTTAGGTTCTGATGCTTCCAAATATAGAATAAAGCAAAATAATTCTCAATAGATTTTGGGGCACGGGATTGCTGTCTTTGTTTCAAAAGAACTTCTTAGGTTACTCTGAAACTATGATACTGGCCAGAACCTGGATTTTGAATGTACATGGTACATGATCTTTAAATTGGAATATGGGCTGTCAATCTCAGCCTCACTAATCCTTTCCTCCTGCACTCAGCTGACTGATCATTTTAATTCTAGTCTCTGCTTATGCATCCATGCACTCAATGAAAACAGCAAGTTTCAGCTTCATATTCACCAGACAGATTTCTTTTAAAAAGAAAGCAATGCTCTTCTTCAAGCAAGAGCTACTGTGCTCTTAGCCACTCATTTACTTTTCTGGAGAAACTGAGGCTTTACAAATTTTTTGGATAGTTTAAGAAAGTCCTTATGGTTAATAAAAGAAATGAATAGAATTTGCGCTTAGATATTGTTGTCACAAAATATTGTGTCTTATCATCTATGTCTTCATTGTGGTGGGCTATACATATATTACCTGGGGGCATTCTAAAATCTGGTTTGTGGGATTTCTGTATATCACCATTGATTGTTTGAAACTTTAAAAATTGAGGATGTTTTAGTCCATAAAAGCAGTGCAAGTGTGAAAAAATGTATAAAATCTGCAAGACAGTAACTGTCAAATTTTGATAAAATCAAGAAACAGGAGTGAGGAGATAGTTCATCTGGTAAAGTAATTGCTTCACAAACACAAAGACTCATGTTAAAACTTGGACATAGTGACAAGTTCTCGCAATCTCACTTCTGGGGGAGTGGAGACCTGATCCCTGAGTCTCCATGGCTAGCCAGCTCAAAAATCAATAGGTTGTAGCAAGAGATCCTTCCTCAAAAAATAAGGCAGATGGCTTCTGAGAAACAGCACCCAAGGTTGACCATTAGTGTCTACACCTACATGCACATGAATACACACACACACACACACACACACACACACACTCAAATTTTTATGATCTTACTTTTGCCCAAGTTTATTCTCAGATTTAATTAAACTGCAATCCAGATCCTAGCAAGTAACTTTGAGGAGACAGGCACAGTTTTTTGTGTGTAGATACAGAGGTGGGAAACTTCACCAAAGAGTCAAGTCAATGTTCGATGAGAACAAACAGCAGACCAGCACAACCCCTTCATTACTGTGAAGAAATAAGACCATTTGGCCTTGGGGAAAAGGTAAACAAGTGGATCAAAGATTTTGATACTATATAAATATTTGTGAAGATAAGTTTATTCTTTGATAATTTCATTTGCATATAAGGCATTGTGAGCACATGCTCCCCCACTGCCAAGTCTCATCCCCATCCTGCTGAACCCCCTTTCTTCAGTGGTACAACCACTAGTTAGTTGCTCATATTCCAATCATTAACTTCCCTCCAGGCTCACACAAACAACTTGAATCCATTTAACGGTGCAGGCTTGTGTTTAGGATCATTTTCTTCGCATGTGTATGTCTGGCTGTACCAGAGCACTACACTGAAATTATTCTGCTTCTACCGTTCTGTTGCTAGGGCTTATAGTGAAAATTGTGGTTTTTCCATGGCGTTAGGCTCAGACAAAGTGAGTGGCTTTTGGAGCCATTTCTGAGAACCAACAGAGAGTGAAAGCAATGGTGCGATCCCCTTTACTGCATTTTGTGGCCACAAGGACATGTGATTTTACATTATGGTACTCATTATGGATAGCAGAGGCAAAGTTTTTCTAGAGAACATAGCTGAAGGTCAACAGAAGACTGAACTTGGCCTCAGTTACTTCTCAAAACTACCTTGTACCACAAGTATCCTGTTCACTTCAACGATGTGGTTGATCTGAACGCAAAGTCTAGGTACAATGATCAAGGTCATGTACTCACCAGGGTAAAGAATCTGAGTTTGAATTCAGTTCCACCCAACTCCAGCTGCATTAACTTTACAAAATATTTACAACATGAATAATATCAAGTGGGCACACAGCTACATTGTAATGCTTTTCATAGGTTACACTAGAGATACTTAAAGGAGTAGTTAGCCAACAGCTCTGTAAAGTCCTGTAGCTCTGTGATGAATATCCTAACTGAAAAAGTTCATTCTTTAGAACAAACAATTTATCATTTCATTTGTGGAATGTGTGGCATTTTGAAAAATTTGAAAAAAAAAAAAAAAAAGAATGCATTCAGCTACATATCACTTGAAAATCACTCTGGTTTGGGGTGAATGATTGACAATCCATGAAAGAAAATACCAGCTTAAAAGGGGAGAGGGAAGATTCCATACTGGAAGCCATGCACTTCTCAAGGCTCACTTTCAGCATAGTGCTGAGTGAAATCCTAGAGATGGGTTGATTGACAGGAAGGAAAGGACATTTCTGAACTGTTGAGAAAACACTACCTTAGTGTGCTTGCTCTTGATACATGGTTTCCCATTGACATCCAGAAGTAGCTGCTCTGTCACTAGTGTGGCGTTTGGAAAACATTACAAAGTGACTTGTGAGAGCTTTTGAAGAAGGGATACTGTGACGAGGCAAAGGACTGTAGCCTGAGAGAGAAGTAAAATCAAATGGAAGTGTGGGATTCAACTTGGCCTAATAGCTTTGATACCTCTAATCAGCAAAGACAATCTAATAGAGCCAGCAAAGAACTTCTTATTCTTCTAGCTAGGGGACTTTGGACCATTTTGAACTCTCATTTATGAGATAGGTGAGCCCATGCTGATTTAAGCTAGTTAACATCCAAATAACTTACGTATTTTGTATCATAGGCAAATTAAAAATATTTCCAACAGATTTCTGGATGATTACCACTGAAAACAATCAATGCACACCCTGTAGTGTGTGTATTTATTAAATGATCACATTTTAGAATAATAGGATAAAGATTACTTTGGAGGTCAAGATTGCTATCTCAACGATGTGCCCCTGCTGCTTCACCACCCAAATGAGAAGAGATTGTCTGCCTTCATCTCACATTCTGTGATCAGTCTGCCATCATGATTTTATATACCTTTCCAAATAGGCATTTTGCAAAAGAACAGCATGTCATAAGAAATGACATAATATGATTTAGGTTATATTTTATTCTGCTAAATTCTGAGCGTCTCACAATTTCACAGATTATATTTATATTTCTTAGACATTTGCCATCCTTTTTTTGGTTCACAGTGGTCTGTGTACCAAATTTTTCCTGAACAGTGTTATGTATATGTATTTATGTGTGTGTATGTGATTAGTCTTCCATAGACTTACTGTAAGTGTATGTGTGAGTCATCTCAGTGAAGTTTACTAGTTAGGTGGTAACTTTGCATAAGGAGATCCAATAGGAAGGGTCAGGTAAATACAGCTTCAGTTTTGAATTAGATGGTTATGTTATGTTATGATTTTAGTTTTTGAGACAGGGTGTCACTTAGCTCAGACTATCCATGAACTCACTAAATACTTGAGGATGATCTTAATTCCCTGATACTTCTTTCTGCTTCTACCATTGCCTCAGCCCCCAGGTGTAGGGATTACCTGGCTAAATTAGGTTTTAGTCAAAAATTCTTCATGTGTTATTTGGTGATTGTGACTTATTGGGTTGATCCAAAGCTAACTTCAAGGCTTTGTTGTTCTCCTCTATGGCATAGGATAAAACAAGGCCAGCCTTATAGGGAGTGCTGGAATAATGAGTGTATAATTAATAAATCAAAAACTAATGGTATGTGTCTTGTGGTTAATTATAGTTGGAGGAGGATAGATGTCAAGCTCCCAGAAGGCTAGAGTAGCAGATGCTTTCACTTAATTGTGTTTTCACAATTCAGCTCAATATGACTGGTGTGACTAGGTCCACATCCTCTGCCAAGGATTATGTTATGTTAAGTTTACCAGTTTTTAACATTCTCCTTAACTACAAAAATATATTTTAAAATACCAAAGGTCTATCAATGGTTTAATTACATTTTCAGGGGACTATGAAGAAAAGATAATGTCATAAAATCCATAAAATCTGAGTGTGGCCTTCCCGTGACGAACATGGGTTGGCTAATTTGAAGAAAACAAACGAAGAGGGCCAATGACTTTCATATCTGATGATCATGACCAACAGGTTTTATTAATGGCCTGCATGTATAAGGTGTTTTGAGTCTTGCGTCTAAGAGGCAGGACACAAGACAATCATATCCCCACTAGCACAAGAGAAAGAAAGTTTAATTAGAATAACAGTTTGATGGGTCATTGGGATCTAAACAGATTATGTCAGTTCTAGAATGGATGTTGAGGCAGAGAAAATGATCGGTAACTTCTTGTGACAGTGGTTTAGCTTAAGGTTTATCATACAAGGCTTACCACTGAATAGTTTCATTTGTTTTCATGTGAAAAGTCATCTGGGGCTGGGCAGCAGAAGAGTTTAGAGATGAAATGGAGTGATGATTAGTTTTGTGAGCAAATTGCCTTAATTCACATTCAGACTCACCACACACTGACTCTGTGACCTTGTTTAACTTAGATATGATTAAATTTTATAACCCACAGAAGTCATTGTTTTTGTCATTTTCTTCTAAAATTTTTCTGTGTAGACAAATAAAAACAAATAATGATGGTACCTAGCTTAGGGAAATGTGAGTGCAAAATGAGATGAATCATAAAATGCTTAACACAAAACTGATACATACTAGGCACTCAAAACAAGCCCAGTATTAAGATTTCTATTAGAGAAGAACCTTTTTAACCTTTTCTCTATGATGCCAATATTGCCATACTTTTATTATGTATTACTTAACATGGGTTGTAGGCAGAAATTATCTTATGTTTAAAAAGTAATTCTAGGGATAAATTTTTAAGGCTTGTGCCTTATGACTATATCTGAAACAGTACCTCCCTGTCCTTCCTACCTCTTCTGTGAGTGACATATCTTTTGCAATTCTCATAGGGAAAATTCTGTTATTAACACTAGTTAATAATAGAATTATTTTTAACACTTTACTCCTCTTCCTAAAAAACAGTTTTCTCCCCATTCACCACATTGGAACTTCTAGTTTCCTTTTCTCTTCATATTGGACTCAACCATATTTCATTAGTGTGTGCACAATTAGGGTGAAGTTAAACTAAGTTTGTTTTCATTTTTGTTTTGAGACAGCTTTCTTACTATTCAGTTTAATCAGTCTGGAACTTGCTAGATAGGCCTGAGTGGCCTGAACTGTCTCCTGATTGCTAAGATTCATACATTTAATTTGACAAATATTGATTGAGAGCTGTTCTGTACCAAATAATATTTTCAGGGCACATTGATGAACAATGCAAAGATTCCTATTCTTTGGAGTGTATATTCTATGGGCGGAAGGAGATGTAGCTATAATTAGCAGTATAATGTAAGAATAAGCAAGCCATACTTTGTCTAGGAGATGAAAGTACAAAAGGATAAAGTAAAGACAGAGTGGGAGCAGAGAGGATGTGAAGTGAGGGATGAATGAGTGTTGGTTGCCATTATGGCTTGTTGGTCAGGACTCCCTGAAATGGAAATAATTGAGGAAACACTTGAATCAGACATCAAGATCAAGATCAAGATCTGCATCAAATATCTCAGCTTTCAAGATGCAGACAATGAGGGTGGGGCCTCTGTGGACTCTTAGAGTCTGTAACGTATCTGTCCAGGACTTTTCAGTTTTTAGTCTCCATTGAAAAGTCGGATGTTATTCTTACAGGTCTTCCTCTATATGTTTCTTGACCATATTCTCTTGTAGCTTTTAATATACTTTCTTTGTTCTGTCTGTTTTTTGTTTTGGTTATTATCTGGTAGGGGGATTTTCTTTTCTGGTCCAGTCTATTTGGTGTTCTGTAAGTTTTTTGTACCTTTATAGGCATTTTCTTCTTTAGGAAAAATTTTTTTATTCATTAATTTTGAAGAGAACCATAACTTTTTGTTTCCTGTGGAAACAAAGGCATAACCTCTCCTCCAACAAAGCATTTTTCTAACTTCCATTTAGAAGTTAAGACATTCTTAAAATACATAGGTTGTCTTAATTTAGCAGTTTTCATAACCCCTTGTCTCTCAGCAGCTATTATTTCTTGTATATTAGCATTTAAAAAGTTCACAGTCAACCAAGTACCATACAGGACCCAGACACCCTGTGTATTTCCCATCCTATGTGCCTTATTCTTTTTATATTACTTTACTCTTTCTTTAAAGACTTTATTTTTTTAAACTATTTTTTCTGTAACTGTCTATACCCATTTTCTTTTCCTCTATTTAGCATCTAAGTACATTTTTAAACACATTGTAACCTATTCAGAGGTTTTGTTGGCCTGGACCTGGCTTTTTTTTTTTTTTCTTTTCTTTGCATCTGCAGCCTCCTCTGACCCTTTGAGCCAAATCATTTTTTTTTTCATTTAATTTACATACCAACCACAGTTTCCCCTCTCTCCTCTCTTCTGGGTCCTTTTCCATGCCTCCCATCTATCTCTCATCCACTACTCCATTCAAAAAGGGGCAGGCCTCCCATGGGAGTCGACAAAGCATGGTATATCAAGTTGAGGCAGGACCGAGATCCTTCCCCTGCACCAAGGCTGGGCAAGGCATCCAAGCACGGGGAATAGGTTCCAAAAAGCTAGCTCATACACAAGGGACAAGTCCTGATCCCATTGCTAGGGGTCCCAGAAACAGACTAAGCTACACAACTGTCACCCACATGTAGAGGGCCTAGAACAGTCCCATGTAGGCTTCCTAGCTGTCGGTTTAGAGTCCGTGAGCTCCCACTAGCTCAGCTATCTCTGTGGGTTCCCCTGTTATGATCTTGACCCCCCTTGCTCATATAATCCCTGCTCCCTCTCTTCAACAGGACTCATATGACTTGGTCCAGTGCTGGCTGTGGATCTCTGGATCTGCTTCTATCATTTACTGGATGAAGGTTCTATGATGATAATTAGGAAAGTCACTGATCTGATTACAGGAGAAAGCCAGTTTGTGAACCCTGTCCATGACTCTTAGGGTCCTCCCTGTTACCTAACTTCTGTGGGGCTGTGGATTGTAGCCTGATTATCCTTTGCTTTACATCTAATATCCACTTATGAGTACATACCATATTTGTCTTTCTGGGTCTGGGTTACCTCACTTGAGATGATTTTTTCTAGTTCCATCCATTTGTCTGCAAATTTCATGTCATTATTTTTATAGACGAGTAATACTCCATTGTGTAAATGTACCACACTTTCTTTATCCATTCTTCAGTTGAGGAGTATCTAGATTGTTTTCAGGTTCTGACTATTGTGAATAACAGTGCTATGAACACAGCTGAGCAAGAGTCTTGGTGGTATGATTGAGCATCTTGCTGGTATATGTCCAAGATTGGTTTAGCTGGGTCTTAAGGTAGATTGATTCACAATTTTCTGAGAAACCACCATACTGATTTTCAAAGTGCTGCACAAGTTTACACTTCCATCAACAATGAAGGAGTGTTCCCATTACTCCAATTCCTCTCCAACATAGACAGTCATTAGCATTTATTGACTTTAGCCATTCTGACAGATGTAAGATGGTATCTCAGAGACATTTTGATTTATATTTTCCTGATAGCTAAAGATGTTGAACAATTCTTTAAGTGTTTCTTGGCCATTTGAGATTCTTTTGTTGAGAATTCTGTTTAAATCTCTACCCAATTTTTAATTGGATTATTTGGTATTTTGATGTCTGTTTTTTTGAGTTCTTTATATATTTTGTAGATCAGCCCTCTATCAGATGTGGGTTGGTGAAAATCTTTTCCCACTCTGTAGGCTGCCATTTTATCTTATTGACAGTGTCCTTAGCCTTATCGAAGCTTTTCAGTTTCACGAGGTCCCATTTATTAATTGTCAATCTCAGTGTCTGTGCTACTGGTGTTATATTCATTTTAGGAACTTGTTTCTTGTGCCAGTGCATTCAAGGTTGCTTCCCACTTTCTTTTCTATCAGGTTCAGTGTAACTGGACTTACGTTGAGGTATTTGATCCACCTGGACTTGAGTTTTGTTCAGGGTGATAGGTATAGATCAATTTGCATTCTTCTACATGCTGACATCCAGTTATGTCAGCACCATTTGTTGAAGATGCTTTCTGTTTTTCCATTGTATAATTTTGGCTTCTTTGTCAAAAATCAGGTGTTGATAGGTGTGTGGGTTTATGTTAGGATATTTGATTTGATTTCATTGATCCACCTGTCTGTTTTTATGCCAAAACCATACTGTATTCATTACTATAGATCTGAAGTAGAGCTGGAAGTCAGGGATGGTGATACACTCAGAAGTTTCTGTATTATACAGGATTGCTTTGGCAATCTTGGGTTTTTTTTATTTTTCTGTATGAAGTTGAGTAATGTTCTTTTGAAATCTGTGAAGAATTGTGTTGGAATTTTGATGGGATTGCATTGAATCTATAGATTTCTTTCAGTAAGATTGCCATTTTTACTATGTTAATTTTACAGATCCAAGAGCATGGGAGATCTTTCCATTTTCTGATATCTTCTTCAGTTTCTTTAAAGACTTGAAGTTCTTGTCATACAGATCTTTCACTTGTTTAGTTAGAGCTACTCCAAGGTATTTTATATTATTTGTGGCTGTTGTAAAGGGTGTTGTTTCTCTGATTTCTTTCTCAGCCCATTTATCTTTTGTATACAGGAAGGCTACTGATTTTTTTGAGTTAATCTTGTATCCAGCAACAATGCTTAAGGTGTTTATCAGCTGTAGGTATTCCCTGTTAAAATGTTAGGGGTCATTTATGCATACTATCTTGTCATCTGCAAATAGTGTTAAGTTCAACTTTTTTTTCCCAATTTGCATTCTCTTGAACTCCTTTTATTGGCTTATTACACTAGTTAGAACTTCAAGAACTATTTTGAATAGATATGGAGAGAGTGCATGGCCTTGTCTTATGTTCAGGTATGTCCCTTGTGCATCTGATCTTTCCAGAACCTTTATCATGAAGGGGTGTTAGATTTTGTCAAAGGCTTTTTCAGCATCTAATGAGATGATCATGTGATTGTTTTTTCTTTCAGTTTATTTAGATGGTGTTTTACATTGACAGATATGTTGAACCATCCCTGCACCTCTAGGATGAAGCCTACTTAATTATGATGGATGATTGTTTTTATATTTTCTTGGATTTGGTTTGCCAGTATTATATTGACTCTTTTTACATCAATGTTAATGAGGGAGATTGGTCTGTAATTCTCTTTCTTTTGTTGCACCTCTGTGTGGTATGTGTGTCAGGGTAACTATGGCTTTATAGAAAGAATTTGGTAATGTTCCTTCTGTTTCTATTGTGTTTGTGAGTGCATGCATGTGCTTGTGGGTTGTGATGCCTGGAGTTATGGCTCAGTAGTCAAGGAGTGCTTGATGAGAGTTCTGTTCCTGGTTAGAAAAAGGGAAGTGGCCTCAGGAGTAACCCTCCGATTGTTTTTATGCCCATTTGGTTATCGGGGCACTAAAGTCCTCCTCTACTGAGGGGTCATTAAGTCCCACAATAAGCACTGCCAGGAACAATGTAACACCAACTTATCTATTACATTCATTCTGTCCATGACTGATATTTCCTGACAAGGATATGGATGAGAATAGGCATAAAGTAAAGGAAAGGGACGGAAAGAGAGAGGAAATGCTTGCAGCAGCATCTAAGCCTACACTGGCAACCCCTCCCTCTTCTCTCCCAATGCCTTGAGTGGCTACCCCCACCCAACTGCAGCAGCCATGGATTGATTTGCCTGCTGAGCCAGCTTCTCTGCCGCACATGCCTACCCTGGCATTTACAGTTAATGTGGGCCCCAATATGGCCGACCAGCCATGGATACCTACCCCTCTTGCACATCTATCTTTGGTCCATAAAGGTGCTAATAAATCAGGTCCCGACTTGCTATATTTTGAGCAAGTCCTATGGCAATGGGCAATGCATTTACAGACTTATTATGATTGGTGCCATTTGATGAAGGCTGTGTTGGAGCCTGTGGTCTTCCTTAATTGGAGAGCTGCTTATGATAATTAGGCCAAGGCTCAGGATCATTTTAATATACAGTACAATATTGCTGTTTCTCTTGAGGTGCTCATGGGTCAAGAACCATATGTTAACCCTGTCACACAAGCCCAAATGGACAACATGCTTATATATCTGCTTCGGGAGACACCATTGCCCTTGGTGCATTGGAGGGATCCTATCACCCTTCAATAATAACCACCTCCTCCCCTATTAACCCAGGGGCAAGGGTATGCTTGCAATCTTCCCCAGAATACCACCAAGCTGATATGGATACTCTCCAGAGATGTGCGTCTAGCAACAGACCAAAGACATTGGCCAAAAAGAAGGTTCAGAGACATTCACCAACAGAAGGCAGCTACAAAGGCAATCCTACAGGTTTTATTGGCTCTCAGACACCTAGATCATAGTCCTCCTAGAGAGGTAATGTACACATGGCTCACTGAGATACAGAAGACTGCAACCTAAAGCCCACCACCCAAACAACTCTCCAGGGTGGATACTCCTTGGGGGCTGGTAGTCAAAGATGAGTACAAGCTTGTTTGGCACAGTCCATTATGCTGCACTCTCCTGAGGTGGGATCAACAAAGTTAGGGCAATGTACCCTAGTTCCTACTGAATATGTCCCATAAAATACTAAAAAGTGGATTTGTGGAATGACTCATCCCTAACAGGATTGAAGGCCAGCCAGCCCAAACCAGTAATAAGATACTTTCTGAGAGCCAACCTGGGTCTGCCTAAGGGCCTTAGCAACAGCAACTGAGACATGATCAGGAAATGACCTGGACCAATGAGACACAGCCATGTCACACCAGCAGATGCATATTCATCAGACCTTCCCCCAGGGTGGGGTGGAGAGTAAATATAAGGCTTCCCTCTTCCTGAATAAACTGAGCTTGTTGTTTTGACATTCTCCCAGAGTTTGTGTCATTGATTCTGTGCCTACTTGGCTCCCTCCCACAAAGGGAACAGCAGCACAGGACCCTGCCACTACTTATTACATTTTTTTCTTGAATGTGCATGCCTGTGTAGGTCACAAGGCAACTTGAGGGAGTCAGTTATCTCTTTCTACCATGTGAGTCTTTGATACAGAACTCATATTTTCAGGCTTGGCAGTGATAGCCTTACCTGCTGAGCCATTTCACTGGCCCATGCGATCGATTTTTATTAGAAAAACTGGTAAATACATCTTGCAATACTCTTCAAACTTGATCAAAATTTAATGATTGCAAAATCTTTCTTTTCTAGAAATACTTGCTTTAAAATATAATTTCTCTTTACTTATTAAATATTTCTAAGACTTCACATAATATGGCACCTAGGATTTTCTTAAAGAGAAAGCTTTGTAAAACTGATTTGTTTTCAAAAATAAATATTCATTTAATACAAATTGCTGATTGACATAAAGTCATTCACAATATAAAGTGTGGAGGCTCCAGGATTCATGTTGGATTTGTAGTAAATTTCTTGCTTTTGGCAAGTTCAATTTTTTTCTTGTTTAAATTCATCATCCTTGGTGAAGTCCACCAAGTTCTATTCATCTTTCCAGAAGACAAGTTTTTAGATCTATTGTTTTTATACAATGTTTCAAAATTGACATTTTTATATTTTTCTTTTATTTTGTGTGCATGCATGTGTGTATGTGTGCATATGTGGGTACTTGTAGGGCCAGGTTGAGGTGCAGGTCTTCCCCCAACTACTTTCCTCCCTTATTTTCCCTTATTTTTAGGACAAGGTCTCTCACTGAGCTAGGATCTTGCTGTTTTGATTAGACAGGCTAGTCAGTAAACCCCCAGGCCTTCCTGTTGTAGTTCCTTGGCACTGGGGTTATAGGCTTGTGCTGATGTGCCTGGATTTTCTGTGGGTGCTGGAGATGCATACTCTGTTCCTCCTGTTTATGCAGCAATCATTTTACACAGAGCTGTCTCTCCAGCCCTTTGCCAATTTCAGTTGGCTCAATTTAACTTCATGTTTCAGCAATTTGCAACAAATGCTTCAGTCACTGACTTTCATAAAGTTTTTTTTTTTTTTTTCTTTTTCTTTTTTAAACTAACAGATGAATTCTCTCTGGATAGTGGTTGGACTGCATCATGAAGTTTTGATATATTGTGCCTTCTTTGTCAATTCATTATTGCTATTTTAAGTTTATATTTATTTGTTCATTATTCAAAAGTACATTTTATTATTTCCTAAAATATGAGAATTTTAGTTACCTCTTTGTCAGTAACTTAAGTCATTTCCCCTGTGGTCTTAGAGTATAATTTGTATTATTAAATGTCCGAGGGCCACTGCTTATCTCACAGCTCAGCACACAGCGAGTTTAGGCAGCTGTAGATGTAGCTGCTGAGCGAGTGTGAACTCTTCATTGTGGAATGTACCCTTTGTCAGATCAATTTTGTTGAGTGTGATTTTCATAATGATATAAATTTCCTGTTTTTAAATTTATTCTTACTATTAGCTATTGAAAGACTTATGACAAGGCTTATTATTAATATTGACATTTAATGTTTGCTTTGTATGTTTCAAATCCCTGTCCTGCATACAAAGATTCTGATTGAGGCGGCATGAGTTTGTATGCAAACCTAAGATCAGCAATTACTGAAGTGGAGGCAGGAGACTAGTGATTTCTAGGTCTACACAGACAGCTGGAGTGTCAATAAACAATAACAAATTTTGAGTTTTTAATCTTGACTGATTTTCAATTAAAACATCTCCTAGCACTGTTTATTGCCTTGAGGTTTGTTTTGTGGGATATTAATTCTTCCAAACAGGTTCCTGTTGTATTTTGGTGTGTTGCTTATTATTTCTCAAGCTTTTTATTTTTTCTTTCTCTGAGTGCTTCGGTCAAACTCCTTAACTTCCCAACATTTTAATTCGAGCTTTCCATTTTCTTGTATTTAGAGTGTGTCTCTTATACGGTAATACATTTTTCACCTAACACAATATTTTATTTAACATTAAATTTGATGCTGAGTATACACTAAATGCAACAAATGCAAAGTATACATAGAATGATTTTCTTCGTTGTATCTTTTATGACATTGTTCTTTGTGTCTTCCTTTGTTTAATGAAAACATTTAAAACTTCTTGCTACTCTCTCGTTGCTATTAACATGTTATCTGGTTTTCCTTTTTCTTTACTTTTTCTAGTTATGATGGAGATCTCGATATGCATCTCAGTTATATTACTAATATCAGTTATCATTTTCAGTTATTGCAGACATGTGTAGACCATTTTAACTTCCTCACATAAAATGCATTATTTTGTCACCTAAGTCCATACACAGTGTTTGACTTCTATAAACCAGTACATATATGGTTTATGTAGTAAATAGTTTTTGTGCTTGCAAACATATTTCACTTTTACAGCATTTTTTTTTTGATTCTTTGAAGGATGTGCTGGTTGCTGGAGCTTCAGGTTAGCCATTATTTTCCTTCATCATTTGGATGTTATTCCATTGTCTATTCTTTGAAGACACTTTGATGAAATGTTGATTACAGTTGAAAGCAATCGAGGTCAAGTTTCCTTTAAAGATTTTCCCTTTGACTTAGAGACTTAGAATTTCTATCCTGATGAGCCTTAGTGAGGCTTTCTTTATATTTATCCCATTTGGAGTGGGCTGAGTTCTGAGTCTATGTGTTCTAAATGCTTTTAATAATTCTTGGTTATTATTTCTACAGTATTTTTTTTCTATTTTATTTTTTTCATTGAGTCTTTCTTGAACTCTACTTCCACAAGTATCATTTATTAAAAATTATCTCTGTATATTGCATGTGTGTGTATTTGTGTGTGTGCACTCATTCTTGTGTGTAAATTTGGGTGAATATTTGTGCCACTATGTACCTGTGGAGGTCTGAGGACAATCTTGGATTTTGTCTTTGACTTCTACCTTGTTATGAGACAAAAAATATCTTGTTTTCCTGCTGCCTATGCCTTGATACCTGTGCCTGGATAACTATGCCTGGATATCTGGGTCTGGATACCTGGCCTGGATACCTGGACTTGGATTCCTGGCCTAGATATCTGGGCAGTGGATACCTGGACCTGGATGCCTAGACATGGATACCCACTCTGGATACCTGGCCTGGATACTTGAGGCTAGCTACCTGGCCTGGATGCTTTTGGAAGTTCTATTGGCTCTGGTCCCATATGTCTGGGGGAATACAGGGATTAAAGATGTCCAGCATCTGGCTTTTAAATGTGGGTTCTGGAGTTTCACACTCAGGGTCTCACATTTTTGTGGCAAGTGCTCACCTTCCATGCTGTCTTCCAAGCTCCTCAAATGTCACTTCTTTATTTGGCTCAAAATGAACTATATTCTTACATTTTAATTTTTAAGTTTTATGTTGCAGTATATATTCAATTATTTTGCTAATTTTATATTTTACTGTGTCTAATTTGTCATTGAGCCTATTCACTTAGTTGCTAGATGTTATGCATTTTTTTTAGCCATGGTATACCTATTTATAATTTTTTTGTGATTTCTGGCATGCCTCAACACTTTTCATCACTCCTCTATCATTTACCTTCCCTCTTTGAAGACTGAAATTGTTCCTCCCAGACTCCCGCAGGCATGGCCAAACTGTGGGTCACATTTGAGGTGATTGCCCTACAGCTTCAAGTCACTTATAGGAAAGACCATGCCATCTCCAAGACGGTTTAGCTTTGAAAATCCACAAATGCTTTCTAGTTGATATACTAAATGAAAAGCCTGTTCAATGAGTAGCTGGGATCATCTGGGACACTAGAAAGCCCAGGACATAGTTTTTGATCTTTTAGACATTATCATAAGACTGAAGAGTAAAAATACCATTATAGACAATTAAGTGGTAGATTGTTTGATTAAGATTATAATAGCAATGATTAGGGAACACTGTGGCCTGTAATGGTCACAAGAGTAATCTGGAAAGATGGTCAGGTCTTCTCTTAGACTGGGCAATATCACTTGCACAGAGCTGGACTGAAAGTAACTGTCATTTACTCAGCAAGGCAGGCCATGTCTCTTGTGACTGGAGAAGAATTGCTGACAGCCTTGAATCTTCAGCATTTTTCAAGCATGTTTTGACTTTTAGACCTCTAATACTGATGTTAATTTTGAGTCCATCTGGGACCTTCACCCTCCTCTGTTTTATCTCCTTTTTGATAACTGTCACCAGCTCTTTGTCTTTATGCATCTGTCTTTTTTGAACTGGAATGTGATTAAATTAATTGGTATAAAAATATACTGTGTGTCATGCTGTGACTATTGGGTTTAAATACAATTGCAGTAGGTTGCACTAATTAATTAATTGGGCTTTATTTTACAAGCTTGAAGTTAAGGATGCTTGAACATAATATGTAAATTTATGCAAATTGTGCAAATTAGTTTTTGATTCAAGCATCCTGGCACATAGGAAAATATACTAGATGTGGATTGCGTTATGTGTTTTGTTTATCCAATTTATTATCACCTAAGCTGCTGTAAACAGGGTCTGGGTTTCATGGCTCTGGTATGAAGGAAGATGAACTTGCAAATTTAGCATATCAAAATTCTGTCAATTAACTTCATAATCCACTTCCCTTAAATGCATTGATCCAGTGAGAAGTTTTCTGAGTTGTCTTTGAAGAAAGCTTTGTTGATATCTCCTTCTTCATTACTCTATTCTGGTGTTACCATTAGGTGAACTTATTCACTCAACCTGTATTTACTGTATGGTGCTCTGCACCTCCTTCTAAGTATGGTAAGATTTGGGATCAGCAAGTTAAATGTGTGAGTCCTTTCTGCCATGAGTTTTTGACTGGGTTTATGGTACTAGTGTGGATTTTCTCTTCTAACTTCCAACTCTAGTTTAGTTAAATTGCTGTGCTATCAAAGAGACTTCTAAATTCTGATGTTTATATCCACAGTCAGACACCTCCAGGCTTAGAGAGGATTCTTTTAACGATGAATAGCAGTGAATGCAGACATCCATGGCTACCCAACATGGATGAGTGCTCAGCCTTAGACAGGACATTTATATTATCCCCTAAGGTTCAGGAATTATTGTAGAGCAGAGATTGGAAAGAGTATGTGGGCCAGAAGATAAGAAGAAGGGTGTGCAATACTGTCTTCTGGGCATTAGGCAGGCATTTACATTTATGATCTGGCAATAGGTATGACTACCTGCAATGGGCCTATATAAGACTGGTCCTATCAACAGTCAATTAGCGATTCATAAACCTGTTCAGCTCAACTATTGGCTGCTGATGGATTCTGGGGGAGGGGCAGACATTGCCTTCAGTTTTGTACCTATTGAGGAGGCACCAGTTTTCAATGGAAACTTCCAAACCCTTGGTCCCACAGATGGTTCTGGTTAAACTCAGTAGGTTTCAAAGCACCAACAACAACCCTCTCCAAAAATCATGATGTGGAAAAGTGACTTGTTGGGAGGAGGGCGATATTAGCAGTGTGAGGGATATTAGAGAGTGAAGAGGTTATATTAATCAGAATGTACTTTATATGCACATGAAATTGTCAAAGAAAAACCTCAAAGAAAGTTGTATTTGTTTATACACAACTATACATTGTGATGATAATTATAATAAATATAGTCTAACTATGCTAACATAGGATTTCTACTTGATTAGTTAAAATGCATTTGATGTTATATAACAAAACCTTATATAGTGGCTGAAAAAACTAGAAACTTCTTTTTTCCTCATTTAATGGAAAACGGCACAGTAGTCTTTGTAGGAATTAGCTCATGACTCAGTGCCAGTGTGCTGATGCTTCAATCTGGAAGACTCTTCTGTCCTTCATTATTGAAGGACCAAGATGGCTGTTCCATCCTCATCCACTAATTCTTCTTCTGGGTGTAAAGATTGAATGGGGGGGGGGGGGGGAAATGTTTCTTTTTTGTATCCTCATGTCCCAGTCATTAACCAATAACAACACCCACATGGGAGGCACTACTTGGACTATCAGGTTACATAAAAAATAAATAGTAAATTATAAAAGAAGTACACAAACTTGGAAGAGGCATATGACTCGGAGCTGGAGGTCATCTAGTGTTGGGTAGGGCGGGTTTGATATGCTCAAGATACATCATATGAGTATATGAAGTTTTCAAAGAACAACAAAAATAAAACTTAAAACAAAAAACAAAATAGGCTTTGATTTTTACTCATCAAGAGTGGCCCTTTTCTCCTAGTCAGATTGTCCGTTAAAACCATCAGCTGGAGCGGTGGCGGGATGCCTCGGTTAAAGCACTCACTGTCATAGAGCGGCGGCAGCGCACTGAGAGATGGCGTCATTGTTTGTTTCTTTCTAGGGTTACTTCTCTTTCAAACTGAGGTCCCGCTGTTATTTATACTGTTTTAAAATATTTCATATTCCCAAGTACATGAGTACCCCTTGCACAGGTCACATAGCACCATTTGTTTATGCTTTTTATCCCGGAAGAAAAGAGAAGGAATGCTTGCCCTAGTGTTCACCTCTGCAAGAACATTAGTAGATGCAATTTCCTGTTTCTGTCCTCCATTTCTCCTGCTCGGATTCCTGCACAAACCCTGGTTCCTGGGCTGAATCTGTGAACTGTTGTCCCTTGACAATTGTCCATGTCTTTCACCACACTGCCATTCTGAACTCTTCATATCACTTTCTTTCTGCTGAAATAGTGCTGACTGCAGCCTTAACTTGCAGAAATTTCCAGGAGGAGGCACTCAGGAGAAATAGAAGCAGTTCTCTGCTCTGACAGCCTGTACTGAGAAATTCACCCTATTCTGCACCCCAAAGAATCACCCAAGACTGTATGGAGCCTCCTTTTGCATGGGAATTGAGAACAGTAAAATCATCGAAAGACCAAGGGGTACTTATGTATGAGTAATGTCATCTTGGTGTGTGATGTCTTATAAAATGAGCTCAAATGAATGTTCATAATGCAGTAGCACAGATACTGAAATGGCAAGTTGAGGGGCTAGGGAGAGAGCTCAGGTGAGGCTGACAGAGGAAGATCGCCAGCACTGACCTATGTTTCCACACTTTCCACGTGTATAAGCATGCATGTATGGGCACAACATCACCCGTGCGTATATACCAACATTTACACATGAGACTCTGTCCTACATCCAAAATTATTTGGTGGCAAAAAATAAGATTGATTCAAATAATATGTAGTATAGGATTTGTTTTAGTAAAAACAGCAAAACTGAGAGATAAAACATGAGCATTTCTCCCACTCTCCGCATTCCTTAGTTGCCTGTTGTACTTTGGTAGGGCGGAGGGCTCATGTCTTTCCCTGACTGACTTTGGCCTGCTTTTGTCCTTTTTCAGCTTATGTTTAGGCAGTCATGTTGGTGAGACTCTGTGGGTGTGGCTTCTGACATTACTAGGAGAGATGCAGTCTCACAGCAAACTTCTTGATCCTTCTGTCTTCCCTGAGGCCTCAGTGTGAGAGTTGTTATCTAGATGTACCCACTAGGTCTGGACTCCACAACTCTGCATTTACTACATTGGTTATAGTTTCCTGTGATGGTCTCTGTCTATTGCAGAAGAAGTTTCCTTGATGACATTTATCTGTGAGCATAAGAACAAATATTCAGAATGTACTTACAAATTATTCTAGCTTAGTAAATTAGTGGTTGTAGATTCTCCTCAAAGTATCATGATTTTACTAGCTATGGTAGCTTGAATGTAATTGGCCCCCATAAACTCATAAGGAGTGGTACTGTTAGGAGGTGTTGCTTTGTTGGAAGAAGTATGTGACAGACCATTTCTTGTTGCCCTCAAGATGTAGTAATTTCAGCTCTAGCTCTAGCTCCAGCTCCAGCACCATGTCTGCCTATACTCTGCCAATGTCACACCATAATGACAATGGACTGAACCTCTTAACTGTAAGCAAGCTACCAAATTAAAAGTTTTTCTCTGTAAGAGTTGCTGTGGTCATGATACTCTTCACAGCAATAGAAACCCCAACTAAGACAGATGTTTCTACCAGGAGTGGGGTATTGCTGTGATAGGCCTGACCATGTTTTTTTTTTGAAGGAACTTGGACCTAGGGACTATGGATTAGAAAAGGAGTTGGATGCTTCAAGTGCTGCTTAATGGGCCATCCTAGTAGGAGCATGGAAGACAGTGGTGCTGAGTAACTGTGAGCGGCTTGCTCAAGAGGCTACAGAGGAGAAGAATTTTAGTATGTTAACTAGAGTTCGTTCTTGTGATATTTTGGTAAAGAAAGTGGCTGTTCTTTTGTCCTTGTCCAAAGAATCTTCCTAAGGCTAAAGTGAAGAGTTTTGGATTAATTCCCTTGGCAGAGGAAATATCAAAATAGCCTAGTATAAACTCTGTTTTGTGGTTATTAGTGGTAACACTCATGATATTTGTAATGGAAAGGAACAAGCTGAGCAATGTAAAATTTCAGGAGAAAAGGAACACCATAAGTAGAAAGGAACTAAGTCCTGTGTTCAAGGAGATAAACAGATTAAAAAATAGAATAAAGAGAGTGGTGACCTCAGGAGAAGATCCCACCCAGCTAATTTTCCAATTTGTGAATATGAGCTAAGACCATTGTAAGAGAAATAAGGAGACCCCCCCCCACTAGCTCTGCTAATTGTAGATTCAGTGGAAAATACTGCACTCTTGCAGGATAACCGCCCACAGTTGTGCTTGCAAGATAAATTGCTTGAGAAGAATGCTTGCCAAATAACCCCTTGCTAGATAAGCTTGGAATTCGTTTACTCACCCAGACTCTGAGAAAGACCTCGGAGACATCTGGCGTCCAGATGTCTACACTCTGGATGACCCCGCTCCCCTGCCTTGATGGAACTGCCTCATAAAAGGCCTGCGAGCCTTAGACTCGGGGTCACCAGCTACTCCTCATGCTGGTGTCCCATGAGCTTGTGCTAATAAAGCTTCTTTTGTGACCCGATATTGGAGTGAAGCTCTCTGTTTTGGACTCCGACCCTAACATTTGGAGGTTCCACCAAGATTGGTAAGGACGGTGGTGAGTCGGCGGGGAAGCAGCTGTTCAAGCGGCCTGTGAGGACCCTTGGACGGTGGGGGACAGATGTGTCCTGAACCCACAGGCTGCAGCTCTGGAGGACGCTCTGGAGTGTAGGGACCCTGAGACAGGGGCCCGGTCTGATTCCCTTTTGTCTAGGAGATTTTTCAGACGGCCCGGGCCAATAGACAATCTTTTGGCTTCATTTTCCCTACCATTTTGCCGGCTTGTCTTGTTTGTGTGTTGTGTCTCGATTTTTGTGTCCTTCTGTGTCTGTTTCTACTTGTTTGGAATGGGACAGTCTGCCGCTAAGTCTGCCTCCACCCCTTTGCCCCTAACCCTCTCTCATTGGTCAGCAGTGACGGACCACGCTTTGAACCTGGCGGTTCGGGTGAAAAAGGGAAAGTGGCAGACTTTCTGTTCATCTGAATGGCCCACCTTCAGAGTCAGGTGGCCAGTAGATGGTACTTTTGATCTTAATATAATTAGGGCAGTCAAACAAAAGATTTTCATTCCAGGTTCGCACGGACACCCGGACCAGCAGGCCTACATTTGGGTATGGGAGGATCTGGTGACTGACGCTCCTAAGTGGGTCCGACCCTTCCTGACTGCTCCTATAGTACCTTCACTCACTTCTGCTCCGATTCTCGCGACAAAACCTTCCCAATTGACTCCATTACCGACTGCATCCCCTCCTCAACCCCCCTTACCTGAATCCCAGAATGACCTCATTTCATTTGCCTTAGACTGCCCACCACTGCCACGACTGCCTCCCTATCGGCCCGAACCACGACCTCCAGCAGAGACTGGGCCCGAGTCTGTCTTGGTCTCTCCGTCGGGTCCAGCACAGGAAACCCACCAGAGGAGAACAAGGCCCACGGATGAGGCATCCCCAGCTATCACACTGCCTTTGTACCCCATTGGGGGAACGGTCGATGATGGGGCCGGGGGTGACATTCCCGCTCTCCAATACTGGCCCTTTTCCTCCTCTGATTTATATAACTGGAAAAATAATAACCCTCCATTTTCTGAGGACCCCTCCAGATTAACAGGTCTCTTAGATTCCATCATGTATTCCCACCAACCTACTTGGGACGATTGCCAGCAGCTCCTGGGGAACCTCTTCACTATGGAAGAGAGAGAGCACATTCTCCTGGAAGCCAGGAAACTAGTCCCCAGGCCAGATGGGTGACCGACTCAACTCCCCACCCTTATTGATGAGCGCTTCCCACTAAGACGACCAACCTGGGACCCAAATACCCCGGAAGGTAGGGAGCATCTGTCCCTCTATCGCCAGACTCTAATGGCAGGTCTCTGTGCGGTGGCCAGAAGGCCCACTAATTTGGCTAAGGTAGGTGAGGTTCTCCAAGGGCCTGATGAAACCCCTTCTGCCTTCCTTGAAAGGCTTATGGAAGCATACGGGAGGTATACGCCTTTCGATCCACAGTCTGAAGAACAAAAGGGGGCGGTAGCGATGGCCTTTATAGGACAGTCAGCTGCAGACATAAGACGCAAGTTACAGAGATTAGATGGTTTGCAGGGACTGAGTTTGAGAGATTTAGTCAAGGAAGCAGAAAAGGTTTATTATAAAAGAGAAACTGCAGAGGAAAAAGAAGCTAGGTTAGAAAAAGAGAGAAGAAAAGGAAAGACAAAGAGAGAAGTGGCAAAATCAAAATTTATCACGGATCCTGGCAGTGGCAGTGAAAGACAACTCAGGGCCTTGAGGCAAAGGAGGTCACCCACCTTTAAAGCCTGACCAATGTGCATACTGCAAGGAAGAGGGTCATTGGGCCTGAGAGTGCCCCAAAAAACAGAGAGGATGAGGCTGGTCAGTCTTGGCCCTTGAGGGCTGAGGAAGTCAGGGTTTGGAACCCCTCCCCGAGCTCCGGGTAACCTTTGAAGTGGAGGGGACCCCAGTCGACTTTGAAGTAGGTACGGGAGCAGTCTTTTCAGCAACACAACAACCACTCGGGCCACTATCTTCCTGCAAGTCTCTAGTCCAAGGGGCCAACGGGAGTAGAGAGAGACCCTGTACCACTCAGAGAACAGTCAACTTGGGGAAAGGTACTGTGCAACATTCTTTTCTGGTCCTCCCTGACTATCCAGTGCCTCTCCTGGGGAGGGATCTCCTGACAAAATTAGGAGCCCAAATAACTTTCACTGCCCAAGGACCTGAATTAAAGTTTGCCCATCCCATGGTCGGGGACCTCCGCCTCCCCACTCTAGAACTCCCAGCAACAGAGGAATATCGGCTGTATGGGACCACCATCCCCGCAGCCCAACTGACCATGGTCCCCACAGGACTGGGAAATGAAGAATGGATCAGCAGGTTCCCGGAGGCTTGGGCAGAGACAGGGGGACCTGGACTGGCAGTAGAACAGCCACTCATTGTTGTCACCTTAAAACCCACAGCAGTTCTGGCTTGGGTAAGACAATACCCCCTCAGCCGAGAGGCCAGAGAAGGCATTAAACCCCACATAGAACGATTCCTAAAACTTGGCATACTAAGACCATGCCAATTGGATTGGAATACTCCGCTCCTGCCGGTAAGGAAGCCGCGAACTAATGATTATAGACCCGTCCAAGACCTACGGGAAGTAAACACTCGAGTAATGGACATACACCCCACAGTGCCCAACCCCTACAACCTTCTAAGTACGCTGCCCCCAGAACGAAATTGGTACACAGTTCTAGACCTGAAGGATGCTTTCTTCTGCCTGCCCCTTCACCCGGACTCTCAGAAACTTTTTGCCTTTGAATGGTCAGACCCCGAGAAAGGGAGAACAGGGCAGTTAACTTGGACCAGGCTCCCACAGGGATTCAAGAACTCTCCAACCATCTTCGATGAGGCCTTGCATCGGGACCTCTGAGAGTTCCAAGAGACAACCCCCGAGGTCACTCTCCTCCAATACGTTGACGACCTCCTACTGGCAACTGACAACCGAGATGCCTGTAGGCAGGGGACAGAGAAACTGCTGGGTACCTTGACAAAATTGGGATATAGAGCATCCACCAAGAAGGCACAAATTTGCCAGAACTGAGTCACCTTTCTCTGCTATTCTCTTGAAGGAGGGAAAAGATGGCTGACAGACGCCTGAAAGAAAATGGTGGCCAACATCCCGGCCCCATCGGATCGCTGTCAACTGCGGGAGTTCCTAGGTGCGGCAGGGTTCTGTCGCCTATGGATCCCAGGATTTGCCACCATAACTGAGCCATTCTCCCCCTTACTCAAGGAAAAGAACTCCTTTGTCTGGCAAAAGGAACACCAGACAGCGTTCAAGGCGCTGAAGAAGGCACTCCTGTCGGCACCTGCCCTCGCCCTTCCTGATGTGAGTAAGCCCTTCACCCTGTACCTCCATGAGAAAAAGGGGGTGGCGGTTGGTGTACTAGCGCAAGCTCTTGGACCCTGGAAAAGGCCAGTCGCCTACTTATCCAAACGACTCAACCCAGTGGCTAGAGGATGGCCTACTTGCCTTCGGGCAGTGGCAGCAGCGGCTATTCTGGTGAGAGACGCGGACAAATTGACTCTGGGGCAGCACCTGACCATCATTGCTCCCCATGCGCTAGAGAGCATTGTTTGCCAGCTGCCTGAACGATGGCTGAGCAATGCCCAGGCCACCTATTACCAGACAACGCTACTAGACCGAGACCGCATCACATTTGGGCCCCCGTCCCTTTTGAATCCTGCCACCCTCCTCCCAATCTCCCTGGAGGAGGGTGAGAATGAACTAGTCCATAACTGCGAGGCCATCCTAGCCGAAGAGACCGGGGTCCGAAAGGACCTAACAGACCAGCCTCTAGCCCACTCTGATCTGATATGGTATATGGATGGCAGCAGCTTCCTGAGTGGGGGGCAGAGGAAAGCGGGAGCAGCCGTAGTGGACAAAAATCGGGTAATTTGGTCTAGTAGCCTCCCGGAAGGAACTTCAGCCCAGAAAGCAGAACTGATCACGCTCACTCGAGCTCTCACCATGGCTGCAGGGAAACGGGCCACAATCTATACTGACAGCCGGTATGCGTTCACAACAGCACATGTGCATGGAGCAATATATTGAGAGAGAGGGCTACTAACATCGGCTGGAAAAGAAATCAAAAATAAAAAAGAAATTGAGGCCCTGTTGGAGGCTGTAATGTTGCCCCGAGAGCTGGCCATCGTACATTGCCCTGGGCACCAAAAAGGGGACTCCCCAGTGGCAGTGGGAAACAGGAAGGCCGATCAAGAGGCAAAGGAGGCTGCCCTCTGGGATCCAAGGAGCCTGGCCATTCATGCCTCGACTCTGGAGGATCCAGCTCCTGAAGAGGCTCCACCCCCAGAACTTCTGAAAGACACTCTGGAAAGGATTCACAAATTAACCCATCTGGGCAGCAGAAAATTGATCCAGCTGACTACAGAAGATAAGACCCTCTCCTCATCTGAGAAGAAACAAATGGCAGAGAAGGTGGTAGCTGCTTGCCGGGCCTGCCAGCAGGTAAATGCATATCCTGGGAAACTGGCCCCCGGAAAAAGACTACGAGGAACCCGCCCTGGCCAGAATTGGGAAGTAGACTTCACCGAGGTAAAGCCAGCTAAGTATGGCCTAAAGTACCTGCTAGTGTTTGTAGATACCTTTACAGGATGGGTAGAAGCCTACCCGACCAAAAAGGAGACTGCAGCAATAGTCGCTAAGAAAATCCTGGAAGAAATCTTCCCAAGATTTGGACTGCCTCAGGTAATTGGGTCAGATAATGGCCCAGCGTTCGTGGCCCAGGTAAGTCAGGGACTGGCAAAGGTACTGGGGATTGATTGGAATTTGCATTGTGCATACAGACCCCAGAGCTCTAGACAGGTAGAAAGAACCAACAGGACCATTAAGGAGACCTTAACCAAATTGACCATGGAGACTGGCTCTAGAGATTGGATGATGCTCCTACCATATACCCTCTTTAGAGCTAGAAATACCCCTTCCTTCATGGGTCTTACCCCCTTTGAACTGCTCTTTGGGTGTGCACCCCCAGTTAAGAACCTAACCATCCAGCAAGGAGAAATCATGCCTTCCCCTCTGTCTGACAGGCTACAAGCTTTAGCATCTGTCCAGCATACACTGTGGAAGCAGCTATCCACGGCGTACCAACCTGGCGGGGACAGCGTTGCCCATCAGTTCCATGTGGGGGACTTCATATACGTCTGCAGACACCAGCATCAGACTTTGGAACCCCGGTGGAAGGGACCATACCAAGTCCTGCTGACCACCCCGACGGCAGTCAAGGTGGATGGGATTGCTGCCTGGATTCATGGCTCCCATCTCAAACCTGCCCCTGCCCCTGACCTGGATGCTGATTTGGACTGGACTGTGGAGCGGACTGAGCATCCCCTCAAACTCTACATTAGGCGCAGAAGCCAGCCAGACAAACCCCCACTGGCCACAACCACAAACTTGGCAAGTGATATCTGGGACGGGGGATATGGTGTGGACAGTGTCTAGCTTGGACTACCTGCTGGGAACCTGGTGGCCTACACTCCAGCCAGATATCTGTCAGTTAGAAGCTGGACTAGACACCTGGGACTTGCAGGGGGAAGGAACCCGGTAGCGAACTCCCCATAACAAGTGAAGGAAAAATGAATGATGGAAGGCCTCAGGGATGCGCCACCCCCCTGGAGGAGATGTCTCCTCAATTATTTGTCATTCTATGTATGCCCCCCAAGATGGTAGAAAAAGAGGGGAGATTCATAGGTGCGGGGGACCAGAATCCCTATACTGTAAGGCTTGGGGATGCGAAACCACTGGAACCACATATTGGAAACCTAGCTCTACATGGAATTGGATCCGAGTAGGGCGAAACATCACTTATCCTGAATCAGCCAGGGGCCCTTATCCGGTTCATCATCCTTGCCACCCAGATGACTTTGCACCTAAGGGTAAGCATGTCACGGGATGCCAGAACACCTCCCTGTGTAATGTACTAAACATAACCTTCACTACTGAAGGAAAAAAATCCACATCTCTAGCTGAATGGTACAAAGGTTGGACTTGGGGTTTGAGATTCTATGCTTCCGGACATGATTTTGGGCTTCTCTTTAAGATAAGGCTAAATAAGGATAATACACTAGTACGACCGGCTATTGGCCCAAAATCGGTCCTTCTGGACCTAAAGGGGCCCACGCCTAAAATCTATCAGCCTGAGATTCGCCCCACACCCCCAAAAAGCATTTCAGGCCCTCCAACAACTCCCCCAGGCCTAGGGACAGGAGAAAGACTTATAAACTTAATCAAAGGAGGATATCAGGCTTTGAATTCAACCTATCCCAATCTCATTGAGTCCTGCTGGATCTGCCTTCAGCTCAGCCCTCCTTATTATGAGGGGATGGCTATGAATGAAAGTTTCACTTACAACACCTCGGCTAGCTGTGATTGGGGGACCAAGCATATGTTAACTTTACCCGAAGTAACTGGCCTCGGAACCTGTCTAGGACGTACCCTACCTCGGGGGGACCCCTCTGCGCCCACACAGAGAACATAACAACCACAAATGGGTCCCTCTTCCTTGTCGCAGCCCTGGGCCTATATTGGGCATGCAGTACAGGACTTACCCCATGTGTCTCGGTTGCCAGTTTCAACCAGTCTAGAGACTTCTGTGTCCTTGTCCGAATCTACCCGAGGCTAGTCTATTACCCAGCTGAAGAGTTCGAGGAGCATTTTGCGGGCAGGACTAGGTTCCCCAGAGAACCTGTCAGTGCCACCCTAGCCATGTTGCTAGGAGCAGGAGTGCTAGCCGGGGTAGGAACCGGAGCAGCAGCATTAATTGAAGGCCCTAGGCAGTTGGGGATCCTAGAAGTGGCAGTCCAACAAGACCTGAGAGCAATCGAGACCTCCGTTACTGCCCTAGAAAAGTCTTTAACTTCGCTATCGGAAGTGGTCCTGCAAAATAGATGAGGACTGGACTTACTGTTCTTAAAGGAAGGTGGTCTGTGTGCTGCCCTGAAGGAAAACTGTTGCTTCTACATGGATCATACAGGTGTAGTAAGGGAATCCATGACCAAACTTAGAGAAAGATTAGATGCCAGAGAAAAGAACTTACGAGGCTCTCAAAGCTGGTTTGAGGGATGGTATAATCAATCCCCATGGCTAACTACATTATTGTCAGCCCTCACAGGACCACTTATTGTATTAATTCTTGTCCTCGTTATTGGACCATGTATCCTCAATAGAATCTCAGCTTTTGTACGAGCTCAGGTAAATGGGGTTAAGATGATGGTCCTGAGACAACGATACCAGCCGATATCTGGCAGTGACTTTTAGGCTTAAAGGTCGGCACAAGAAAAAGGGGGAAATGAAAGACCATTGTAAGAGAAATAAGGAGACCCCCCCACTAGCTCTGCTAATTTTAGATTCAGTGGAAAATACTCCACTCTGCCCCCACGCCCCACACCAGAAAGTTAGCCCATCATGCTGTGCTAACAGGATGCTTGCAGGATAACCGCCCGCGGTTGTGCTTGCGAGATAAATTGCTTGAGAAGAATGCTTGCCAAATAACCCCTTGCTAGATAAGCTTGGAATTCGTTTACTCACCCAGACTCTGAGAAAGACCACGAAGACATCTGGTGTCCAGATGTCTACACTCTGGATGACCCCGCTCTCCTGCCCTGTTGGAACTGCCTCATAAAAGGCCTGCGAGCCTTAGACTCGGGGTCACCAGCTACTCCTCGTGCTGGTGTCCCACTAGCTCGTGCTAATAAAGCTTCTTTTGTGACCTGATATCGGAGTGAAGCTCTCTGTTTTGGACGCCGACCCTAACAAGGTGTGGTGGTGTATGCCTTTAATCCCAGCCCTCAGAAGATGAGGCTGACAGATCTCTGAGTTTGAGGCCACCTTGGTGTACAGAACAAGTTTAAGGACAACCAAGCTTAGGCAGGGAAAAAACAGAAAGCTTGCCCTAGCAAGCAGCAGAACTTGGCAGCTTTGGTCATATGTTTCTGGCTTTAAGGATAAAGGAAATGGGTTATGGAATTTGCCCTCACATCTATGGAAAGCCACTGAGGCCAGGCATGTGTTAGGAATGCCCCTGAATAGAGGCCTCAAGAGGCCATTATGTGAAGCTGTAAAGTTGAATCCTGGATTGCCTTGGAAACCCCAAGGTGTTAGAGAGGCCAAAACATTGGAATCCATGCTGAGGAGAGCTGCTAACAGGAGTGGAACCAGCCCGAGAGAGAGAAATGGATTGAAGTCAACAAAGATGGAAGAAGTTGGAGATCTGAAGAGTGTTTTGACATCAGACATGGAGATTCAGAGTTTGGTTTCTGATTTTACTTTGGTCCAGTATTTCCTCACTATGCTACCTTCCCTACATTTTGTAATGGTAATATATGTCCTTTGCCATTATATGTTGAAAGTTTGTGATATGTTTTTTATTTTGATTTTACAGGGGATTACAGTTAAGACATTACATGAATTTCAGAAGGGACTTTGAACTTTGGACTTTTAAACATTGTTGCGACTGTGATAGACCATGGAGACTTTTGAAGTTGGACTAAATAGATTTTGTATTATGAAATTGTTACACGTTTATGGAAATGAGGGCATGGAATGTGGTACTTTGAACGTAATTGGCCCCCGTAAGCTCATAAGGAGTGGCACTATTAAGAGGTGTGGCTTTGTTGGAGGAAGTGTGTGACAGAGCATTTCCTGTTGACTGCATGATGTAGGAACCTCAGCTCTAGCTCCAGCATCATGTCTGCCTGCACTCCACCAAGTCCTACCATCATGACAATATACTGAACCTCTGAACGGTGAGAGAGCCTCCCTAATTCACTGTTTTCCTTTACAAGTGTTGCCATAGTCACAGTGTCTTTTCACAGCAATAGAAACTCTACCTAGCCCTGGGTAACTGGCTAGGTTTCCTGAACCAGCTATGACTTCTCCCTTCTTAGGTGGGTCTTAAGTCTAATTAGAGAGCAGTTGGTTACCAGAAAGGTATGTTTGTCACTACTGCAAGCACCATACTAACTGGTTATCCAATGCATATTTGTAACACACCAGACTGAGCAGGTTATATTAATGACTAATGAAAAACAGGCCATGATTTTGAAAGAGAACAAGGAGTGGGTATATGGGAGGGTTTGGATGGAGGACAGGGAAGAGAGAGATAATGTGATTATACTATAATGTCAAAAATTAAAGAAGGAAAAAAATGGCAAAATACTTTGCACATCCCCTTTACTCTAAGTTAATTTTCTTTTTCAAGATTAAAGAGGATGGTCTTTAATTTTACTTAATTAGAGTACTCTTGAGCAAAATTATACAAAGGATTAGGCTTCATAATGCTTTCTCTATTCTATCTCCTCCATTAGGAGTTCTCATTCAAAGGTTATAGGAAAAGAGAATAACTGCAGAATGCCTGCATTTCCATTCTCCATAATTTGCAATTCATCCCCTCTTATATGTGAAGTACATTTAATTTTGGCCCTCAGAAGTTGTCATGTCTTCTTGACTACTGCCATGTCAGATAAGGAGCTGATTTCATAGGATTTTCATCAGACTTTGTTAGAATCTGCCTTTAATGAATTCTATATTGATGTTATGAGAGGTTTTAACTGAGACTTACTAATTGATTCATGCATCCAGTTATCAAACTGTTATTGAGTTATAATAAATAAGTTATATGTTTTGGATTTAATATATAGATAGCATAAAATATTTTATCCCATGATCCTTTAAAGTCATATGGAGACTAAGGATTCCTTATCCAATAACTAAGTATCAGAAATGCCATGTATATGTTATAAACACTGTGAAATTAAAAACTTCTCTTAGATTTTTTTCTGAACTAAACACAGTGTACTTTTATTAATCATTTGGATTGGCACAGGGTCCTAATTAGCACTCTAATGTCTTGTCTTCACTTGCTTCTTCCATAGGTATGGAAGCATAGAATGGCTGTTTTTACCAGTTGTACTCCTGAACTTGTTTGGAAGAAAAGGACAGCAAAGAAAATGTATTTACAAATGTAAGTATGTTCTATGAATATTCATATATTTATGTGTGTACATGTGTGTGCATATCAATAAGTGTGTATGTACATGTGTATGTGTGCCTACTAGTTAAGGTTCTCTAGATGATCAGAACTGATGGTATATATATATATTCCGTGTGTATGTGTGTGTGTGTGTGTGTGTGTGTGTGTGTGTGTGTGTGCGTGCGTGCGTGTGCATGTGTGTGTGTGTGTGTGTGTGTGTGTGTGTGTGTGTGTGTATCACAGTCTGTGAGCCATTCTAATCTGACTTACAGGCTGTGGTCCTGCTAGTCCAATGTAGTTTCTACCAAGTAAAAATTCAAATTCAAGAACCCAGTAGTTGTTCAGTCCATGCTGGTCTTCAGTTTACTCTAGAATCTTGAAGAACTAGGCTCTAATGCCAGTGAAGGAATGCACTTGCCCGTGAGAACAAGAGCAATTGAGTGAAGACAGCAAGCTTCCTTCTTCCATGTTACATGTCATCTGCCACCAGAAGGTGTGGCCCAGGTTAAAGGTAGCTTTTCCTGCTTCAAAGGTTTAAGTAAGAAAAATTTCCCACAGGTGTATCTAGCTGCTTGTGTTCATTCCAGATATAGTCAAGTTGACACCAAGAATAGTTATCACAGTATGTAAATAAGTATGTGTAGGTGTGTGTGTAGATTTTCGGACATATATGCTTGTATACGTATGTGTGTAGGTATGTCTGTTAAATATGTATATCATGTGATATGAATATCTCCAAAATGTGCTACTTATCTCTTCTCTTGATAGTTGTCTCTGTATCCTACCATAGTCTACCTCACATATAATTTCTCTGTTGGTGTTTTCTAAAGTTATAAATACACAGTTGTTCTCTGGTTCCATCTCCAGGTACATTGCTCTAAGGCGCTTATATTCTCCATTTTCCAAAGTGAAATGCTATTCAGGGATTAATGAGATGATTCAGTGCTGGGGTCCCTCTATAGCCTCAGAATATACGATAGTTGCCAGGGGAACCAAATATGGGATGGCAGTATTGAAACATGTTAGCTTCATGTTCTGACTTCAGAGTAAGGGACAGGATGGAGGTTGAGAAAAATGGACAGTCATTGAATCAATCATACCTGAATAGCAAACCCTCTATAAAAAAACCCTATAGGAGAGAATTCAGACATTTGGGGGATAGGTGGACTTGGAGGTTCTGGGCAGGTGGTGAGGACAGTGAGTCTTAGAGGCACTTCTCTCAAACCTCACCCTATTGGGTTTCCTTAATATAGGTCTTGGGAGATTTTTGTAATAAACCAAAACTGTGAGCTGTAGGAACCTCTGATTTACTATTGATTGATCATGAACACAGGAGACCTGGGCTTGTCATAACATCTGTTATGTTTTCAAATGTCCCCAAATGATCATGTGTTTGATCACTTGGCTCACTGCTGGAGGTGCTATCCAGGTAGTTATGAGACCATTAGGGGAATGAAACCTGGCTAATAGGTCACTGTGGGCCTTTGAAAGTATAGTACAGCCCTAGTTAGAATCTACCTTCCTCTGTTTCCTGGTCTCAATGCCATGTATGAGTCCTTCCCCCACACATTCCATTTGCCATGGATGGATGGATAACTACTTCTGCCAGTGTGCTCTTCCTGCTGGCTTGAAACTCCTCTGAAACTGTGAGCCAAGATAAGCCCTTCCTTCTTTCTTAAAGTTGCTTCTTTAAAGTTTTCTGTCACAGAGATGTGAAGAGCCACTAATATAACATTGAAATTGGGGACATGTTATGTTACTGAGTCCATTGACTTGTGGGTGCTACTGCTTCTTTCTGGTAGATAGTGTCTGAATGGAGTTAAATTGTAAGGTAAGGTGCCCAAGTGAGATGCAGAGAATTGAAGAATCATTTAATGTGGGTTAAATCCCTAAATATTTGCTATCACATAATAGATTGAGTTATGTATATGTGTATATATATTATATCTATACATACACACACACACACACACACACACACACACACACACATATATATATATATATATATATATATATATATATATATATATATACATATATATACAGTGTCATCACAGATATTGAATATTTTGAATTAGAATTTAGGGAAAATAGATTTTTTTCTAAATAAGTAAGAAAGTCCTTGTAACATTATACATAGCTTCTGGAGGAAAAATTCTTAGGTGTCCTTGCCCTGCTACTCACCATGCCACTCCGTTTCTCCCATTGCAGCCCTCTCATCCTCCTTGGTCACCTGGGTAACAATGACAGTGCACTATTTCATAATCATCAAACAAGTGAAATTTTCCAAATATTAGGTTTGCTCAAACAGTGAAGGGCAAGTACTTAAGGCAACTTTGTAAAAGTTCCTGTTTCCTCTTGGGTGGAATGGAAAGCATGCCCATCACTTCAGTCTCACTTTCTCAAAGCTCCTTCCAAAAGAAGGATTCTCCCATGAAGGCAGCTGGGGGAGGGGCAGAATCAAGCATCCTAGCATCTGCATGGTTGCTATGGAGATGTGCTGTTGCACGCTGGGATGCTGTAGGTCTTGTCACTTACTGTTTTAGTGTGATCATCCCATTTCTCAGAAGTGGGGGGCCTGGCATTTGACATCCTGTACATTTATGTCATCACACAAAGACGCGTGTGTGACACTGGAGGTGAAGGAAGGTTGAGTCTCGGTTGGAGCTTCTTAGGAGTCCACTTTTTAAGTCATCCAGACAGACATCATCCAGACAGGCAGGGAGCTGGCTCAGTAGCTGAAGACAATTGCTTCCATGCCTGAAGAACTTGAAAGCCAAGTGGTAGACAGAACCAACTCTTGCAAGTTTTTCTCTAACCAAAGCACTTAAGCTATGCCACACCCAACTCCTAAATAGATAAATGTTTAAAAATAGAAGTCATGGGTGAGAAGTGATTTATTAGAGCATGGGCTAGTTCTCAGTTAGTACACCAGATTTTAAAGAGAAAATATATTTACAGAAAACGAAGAAACGTACAGACATTTCTCAGATGGACTCCTCTTCTAGCCTTGCCAGTTATTATGTAGGTTTGCATCTATCTCTAGGTGCATGCTAAATTGTCTCATCCCAGTGTCTTATTTGAGCACTGCTTTTCCAACTCATCCTATGGAGACTTTGACCAACTTTTTGCACAATCAAATTGGCAGGAGAGGCCACAGCATTGATAACTGGGATTCTCTGAGGCTCCATTTCACACAACCATCAGAAAGTGCGTGGCAGAAAAGTGTGCTCCACAGAAGGGATTCTCAAATCTTTTGAGTTCTCAATAACTTCCAGCCCTTTCTTCCTGTCTTGTACATATGACACTAACAGGCACATTAACGTCTAATACCAGCCACTGAGTTATACTTAGGATTACAAATTTTCCACAGTTGTATCACATACCTGAATTCCACATAGCTCAAAACTCTACATACTGCTTAAAACGTTTAAGGAGTTTCATATAATCTTCTTTTATATTTATAGCTAGCTAGGTATGATGGCTTACAACCATAATCCTGACACTTGGGAGCCTGAGAGAAGGATTGTCATAAATTTGATAACAACAACATGGGCTAGATACTTAGTTCTAGTCAGCCTGGGCTACTCTGTGACTCCTTCTTAAAACAATAACAACAAAACAAAACTAGAAAATGAAATACCAAGAAGTTAGTAAAGTATTATAATAGGGCACTTGTGCATGTCCCCCACTCTACTTGAGATTCCTTAAGGAGTACTAGTTTATCACATAATATGTGTCCATTACTGGGCTAGCACTAGATAAAAGAAAAGTCAGCAATTCATGTGATCTGCCTAATTTTATAAGAGATAATGATATATATATTTAAATATCAACATAAATAGGATAGGGCGTTATCAAATTGATAACTGTAGAATTTAAAATAGTGATAAATGATTTAAATCTGCCAGGTAGAAAGAAACATCCATTATTCATTAAGGGTGAGTGACAGAGTTTATTTATGGTTTGCAAAGACCGCTAAATGCATACAGTCTTTTCGTTGTCTGTCTCTTCACCTTCAGGAAAGGCATGTGATAAAATATGAACTAATGAACAAACCCAAGATTGGCAACACTTGTGTTGAAATGTTTGATAAGATTTTAGTGATCTGAATTCTGTTTTGCTATTTTCCATCTCTTGTGCAACAGGAGTTAGAAAACATGATATGACCAGGACTGGTGACTTCAGGGGCTAGTACAACAACTAAATGCTGGCTTTTCAGGGTGTTGTTTTGTACTTAATACAGTGGCTGTACATTAAAGAACTGCTGTCTCATCCGGCCAATGAAACTCTGCAGGTACCAGCAGTGGTTGGGCCACAGAAGCAGCAGCCAGGCAGAATTCGTTTCCCCTAGGCACTGGCTCTATCAAGGCCACTAAAGGAAATTTTGTCTGGATCTCAATCCTTCCATAGAACTTAGCATTCAAAGGTTGAGGTGAAATCGTGCTAGCTCAGAGAGGCTGAATAGCAAGTACCTAACTTTCTCTCTTTGCTTGTGTCTCCCCAAAGTGGGTGTGTGTCCTTCTGCTCAGCCCCAACTAAAGAACCTCCCTATACTTAATTCCTCCCTACCACTTCCTGTCAGGTAGTTGCTGACTCAGCCTCCTGATCCCAGCTTAATTTTATTCAATCAAACAAATGTAACATATCATTGCATCGTTAACAAAAGCAGGAGAAACAAATGTGACACACCTTTACACAGTTAAAATAATGTTCTATAACACATTAGGACCATCCCTTCCCAGTACAATCTATTGACTCTATTGGTTCGGTTCACTAACACGTAGGTGATTCTACTCTCACATCAGAAATAGTACAGAAGGGCTACTGGAAATGACAGATGCTCATTCATGAATCCATAGCAAATAAATGTTTTTATTAGTTACTTTACTACTCATACTACCATTCCTTTGGGAGATTTAGTTGAGTGTGTGTGTGTGTGTGTGTGTGTGTGTGTGTGTGTGTGTGTGTGTGTGTGGTGTGCATGCGAGCACATGCGAAGACTTTTGGAAAAAGTTTGCTCCTTAGAAAGAAGATACATAGATGAATCAAATAAATAAGAAGAAAAGAATATTTGCATACTTAGTGGTTGAGTTTGGGTGGATTGGTCAATCCTTTTATGCTTCTGATGTTGGATAACTAGTCTGAATTTATAGCTAGGCTGAGAATGTACAGTTGGTCAACATAAAACAATAACAAACAAAATAATGACACATGCTGGGTAATGCAACTGATTGTTTCTGCATCATCAGCTCTTATTTTCATTGCTGCAGATCTTTTAAGTTTATTCTTTTATTTTTATTGTTTTGCACTAAAGAAGCATTAATACTTCTCATGCCATTCCTGTGACTTTAGTCAGAGCCTTCTGGGCTGCACTCATTTTGATATTTTTCCTGCCACTCTTCAAGTCTTTAGTGTGAAACTTAGTGTAACCTTCTTTCACCGCTGCAGGCTCAGCTCACCACTTCAGTTTCTTTGACGGGCAGGTTGACAGTGAAGCTGGAGGGTCTGGAGGCTTTGCAAATAGGTAAGCCCTCACTTCATTCTTTAGAGATATAATCAGAGATAAGAGACCATTGGTATAACAAACACCACTGCGGAAACCTGATCACTAGCAAAAATTGCATCTGAGTGTGTCTGGGCTCCCATGTAGACATTGGTGGCTTTCAGTGCCGGCGTAGTCTGGTTGACCATTTTCTTCAGCCACTTCCTGTCTTCTCTGTGCTGTCCTTGAAATATTTCCTGTTCTTTTTTCTCTTTCCTCTATCACATGGTGAAATGACTTCTCAAGTCCAGGAAATTTCAACGATATGATACAATTTGGAAACATGTCATCCACTAACTACAACCTGATCCAAGGGCTGGTACTTTCCCTCTTTGCCAGCCTTTCTGAGGCAGTGAAGGAGCAGAAATAGCAGATCGATGGATGTCATAAGGTGGAGAAATCCTCCGATTGAACTGATTGGCTTTTCAACCAAGAACAATGTGTACACACATTGAACAAGTAAATGCTCTTTCTGTTAGATGCAAATGATCCCATTTTTACAGAAATGAGACTTCTCTTTATTTTTGTTGAAGCATCTTTTAACATTCTGGGAGAAGGAATATGTGTTGCTTGGCTGCTGCACCCCTGCAGGCCACACCCACAGTCCTGCTGCCAAACTAATTTATTTTTTAATTTTTAATTTTTGAGATTAGAATATAATGACAACATTTCTCCCTTTCCCTTTCCTCCCTCCCATATAACCTTCACTGCTTTTCTTCAAATACATGTTCTCTTTTTCACTGTTACTGCATAAATATATGTATATATTTATTTATTTGTATATATGTATGTATATTCTAAAACAGAACCTGTTCAGTCAGTACAGTGTTACTTGCATGTATGTTTTCAGGGCTGACCATTTGGCCCTGGACAACCAATTGGTGTGCTCTTCCTGAGGGAAGATGATCTCTCCTGCTCTTAGCTTTCCTCAGCTGCCTGTAGTTCTTTGTGCAGGGTTGAGGCCTCAAGGGGTTATCCATCAACCACTTTCCACTTGGCATATTCATTGGTGTTATCCTTGTTCAGTTCATCTTTGGATATATATAGTTTTAATGAACTTTTTCCATCTGGGCTGATGGATGTTCCCTCCAGGAGTCAAAAATCACCTAACAAAGACCCCAATACCAGACATGAGAAGAACTCTTTTGAGTTGCTGTTCAGGGATGTCCATGAGACTCCTTACAATACAATTCAATGCTGTTGGCCTTGGTTACCCCAGAAGCAGGGCCTCGAAACTAATGAACTGGAACTGACCATAACACCCCTTCCCCAAGGAGTAGCTTTCGTTGTGAATGCTTCATTCTTGACTAGTGGATAACCAGTTAGCATGCTGTTTTAAAAATTGAGTCTGACCTCAGTCAGTGGAGTGGTACTACTTGCATCCATGGTAGGGCTTCCAATTTCAGTTAAACTCTTGTAACACTTTCACGACCATAAGCAGATGGTTGTCTCCCAGGTGATTCCCAATCCCATCAAGATGACAATCACAATTAGCTATCAATGTAGTATGCAGTCTATGGATTTGGAAATGTGTGGAATGGCATGTGTCCACTATTGTAGTAATACAGAGAATTTTTTTATTCTAACATTCTTCTGTAATTTATATCTTTGTTGCTCTCTATCTCCGCAGCCTGTGGAAACCACTGGTTTATTTTATTATCTTTGTAGTTCTGTCTTGTCCACAACTTCATAGAGCTGGAATCATGAGTACATAGACTTTGCAGAGTGACCTTTTTATACTTTCTAATGGGCAGTAACATCTTTTGATTTTTCTGTCTTGAGAACTCATTCAAATGTTGAATGTTATTCCATTTTCTGAATGTTCTGTAGTGTATTTGTTCACTCAGGACTGAGGAACACTATTCTTGCTTTCAAATTTTAGAAATCACAAATACAGCTATGATAAGTGTGTTCGTGGATTTTTGGAAGAGTACATGTTTTTTAACTTCCTTGGATAGATGCCAAGGAGAGGAATTGTTAGATGTGTTGGGAAGGCTATGCTTATCTGATAAGAAGCTGTCCCACGAATGAAATGAGAGAAAAGTGGGAAGCCAATTAGGAAGGGCCATAGATCATAGATCTGGACCTGTGCAGACCTAATGAATGCTGCCAAAGTCTCCGTGACTTCATATGTGTGTCAGTACTGTGGTGTCTGGAAGACACTGTTTCATGGGTATCATGCATCCCCTACGGCTCTTACAGCATTTCTTCTTCCTTCTCTTCCATATAGTTCCTTGAGCTCTGAGGGCAGGGATTGGATGAAGACATCCCATTTTACACTCCCACTAGAAATGGCTGTGAGTGCTCTACATCCTTCAGCTGACATTGTCGATGTTTTAGATTTTGGCCACCATAAAATGTGTGTCATCATATCTCACTGTTCTTTTTGCAATTCTCTAGTGGCATATAAGAGCATCATACATTCACGGGTCTATTCACCCCCAGGAAAGCTTCTCTGTTGAAGTATCTGCAGATTTCTTTGGACCAATCTTTAATCCTTTTGCTTTTGTCTTTTTGTATTCTAAGATGTCTTCATACATTTTAGGTAATAATAAAATATCCCGTATATCTTTTCTTTCAGTCAGATTCTTTTCATTCATTCTTCTGATATATTTTGAAGGACAAAATTGAAATCTGTCTTTTCATTTTTTCCCCATGCCCATGCTTTTGCTATTTATTTAAAAAGTCACAAGTACATCCAATAGTGTGTGGCTTTCTTCTTTACTGTCTTGCAGGAATCTATAGTTTTGTTTATGCATTTAAGCCTGAGACCCATTTTGAGTTAATTTTTTGAAGATCATAAAATCTGGTTCAGGAATTATTTCTTACATGTGGCTATTCAATTTCCCCAGCACGATTTGTTGTAAATGCAGTCTGTATTTCTTTACTTTATAAGATACCTGAACCAAGTTTTCTAGCAACTTGTTCTGAAAGTTTGTTTAGTGATTCTTTTTTATTTTAAATAGAAAATAAAGTTTTTTCATACAATATGTTTTGTTCATGTTCTCCCCTCCTTCAGTGCCCTTCCAGATCTTCTCTACCTCCCCACTTTTGCAACTCCATGCCATATTTATTTCCCTCCTTTTTCATCATATTTATTCTATGTGTGCTTTACTTTAGGTACCTTGAGCCCATTCATTTTCCCATCTTTATATCTGCTCTCCACTTCTGCAACCCCTCCCCAAATAAAACAAAATTTAAGGGGGGGAAAAAGGCGAAAATTAAAAATCTCGGCATGGAAGCTGTAGTGTGCGATACAGTGAGTCATACAATAAACCCCTTTGTCCATATATCTTTACTTGCAAGTGTCCATTGCAAAGTCATTGATCTGGTGAGACTCCTATGGAGAAGCCTATTTTTCCTTTGTGAAGTTTGTCAATGGGAAATAGCTTCTGGGTTGGGAATGGAAGCTCATCTCTACTTTCCCGTCTCAAGACTGGGCTCTTGTCTGCTTTGGACTTGTACTGGCTGTACATGCAACTGTAGTCTCTATTAGCTCATATTAGTATCAATTCTGTTGTGTCCATAAAACACTGTTGTTTTTTTTTGTTTGTTGTTTTATTTTATTTATTTATTTATTTGGTATCAGCCATCCCTTCTGTCTCTTGCAATCTTTTTGCCTTCTCTTCCCTGAGCCTTGAGAGGAGGGATTTGATGGAAGCATCCCATTTAGAACTGAGTGTTACAAAGTCTTACTCTCCACACATTGGCTAATTGTGGGTCTCTGTAGTATTTTCCATCTACTGCAAGAGGAAGCTTCTCTGATGATAGCTGAGCAAATCATTGATCCATGGGTATAGCAGAATGTTGGTAAGAATTGATTTGTTGTTATGTCTCTTTATCGGAAAATCATATTTGCTTTTCTCCTAGGTTTATGCCCTATCTAGTCTCAGGTTCTTGGCCACCAGAACAGTGTTGGGCATGGATCCCATCTCATAGGGTGAGCCTTAAATACAATCAGATAGTGATTGGTTACTCCCTCCCACAGTGTTTGTGTCACTATTTGTTGTGAGATGTTCTTTATGCTGTGACTCTTGTTGCTCTGATTGGTTGATAAATAAAATGCTGATTGGCCAGTAGCTAGGCAGGAAGTATAGGCAGGATAAGTAGACAAGGAAAGAGGAAGCAAGGAAGAGGAAAGCTGAGTCAGGAGTCTCCAGCCAGACACAGAGGAAGCAAGATGTGAAGACAGAACTGATAAATGGTACCAAGCCATGCGGCTAAACATAAATAAGAATTATGGGTTAATTTAAGTGTAAGAGCTAGTCAGTAATAAGTTTGAACTAATGGCCATACAGTTCGTAAATAATATAAGCCCCTGTGTGTATACTTGAGTCTGAGCAGCTGCAGGACTGGCAGGTGAGAGAGATTTGTCCTGACCACCGGCAGGCTGAGACACAAAAACTCTTCTAGCTACAATTATTGCACCAGTATAACAAAGGATTAGAGGTTGGTTCATATCTTGAAGGCAGGTCACCATTGTAGATCTAAGGGTTTCTAGAAGGGTTTATGGTTATCTTTCTCCTTTGGTAAACTGCAGAGTACCCTCTAGTACCATGAACACTATCAGTAGGGGGGAAGGTTCTAGTTAGGCACTAGTTTGACTTCTTCATGTTCACTGAGATATGTAGGTGTTATCTTCAGCAGTAGGGCCCAAGTCGTTCAATGGGGCCCCTTTGATCAACAACTGCATTATATGTAACACATTCCAAGATTGTTTTTGCTGATCTTCATAGATAATTTAAGTAAACAATCATAACACTTGTGAAGAAAAAGAAATTTAAATCTTAATTTCTCATTCTGTATTTCTCTTCTTTCCTTTTCTTGTCTTGGGATGTTAAGTAGGATGGTAAAAAGGAATAATGCAATGGGAAATCCTTAACTGATTTGTATTCATTCCTCTTCCATCAAAAAAAGTAGTCCAGGTATTTATAGTCATGTTGAGCATACAAGTTAATGAAACTCTGAGATTAGTTGGGTCTGCAGTAGAAAAAGAAATTTCCTCAGGGGGAAAAAAATCTAAGATGAGCAGACTTGGATAGGGTGGTTATAACAGACACAGTATCACGGGTTATGGGATCCACATGAGCAAAGATATTATCTACAATTGGAAAAATAAGCATACAGGAGAGGAAGGAGACAAATGTAACTAAAGAAGACTGCTTAGTTTATAGTTTCAGGAACCTGGTAAAAGTGAGAACCTGGTGAGGAAGGACTATAAATCAGTGATGTTGACTCATGGGTTTATGTCTTTATATCTTATGTATTGGAGGGGAACTGGGGGTAAGTAAATGTTAAGTGGCTTGGTGAAATGTTTTCAGAAATTTAATATCTTTAGGTCCACTATGTATGGACCATCATTAGGCTCGCTGATCTTTGGTGACATTTCATTTGTGCTGAAATGTGATTTTATTTGTATGTTAATAAATAAAGTTGCCTGGGGGCTTCTGTGGATGATTGATTGATGAAGAAAACACTGATTAGCCAGTAGCCAGGCAGGAAGTATAGGCAGGACTAGCAGAGAGGAGAATTGAGAGAACAGGAAGGCAGAGAGGAGGAGATGCCAGCCTGCCATCCAGGGAGTATCATGTAAAGGCAGCAGGTAAAGCCACAGAACACATGACAACATATAGATTAACAGAAATGGGCTGAGTATAAGAATAAGAGCTAGACAATAGTAGGCCTGAGCTAATGGCCGAGCAGTTTAAATAATATAAACATCTGTATGTTTATTTTATAAGTGGGCTACAGGACTGCTAGGGCTTGGTGGGACCAGGAGAGAAAAATACTAGCTACAGAGGGTCAGAGCTAATAGCAAGCCATAGCAGATGTCTGGCAGTGGTAGCACACACCCTTAATCCCAATCCCAAACATGACAGGCAGATCTCTGTGTGTTTAAGGACACCACAAACATGGAGACAAATGCCTTTAATGTCAATACCAACCATAGAAGACCTGGAGGTTTGTACAGACAGGCAGTGACGAGGGGTCATGTGGTTGGGTTTACAACCAAAGAGAAGGCAGAACAGAAAGTCAATAAAAAGACAGATACACAGGAAGTAGGTCTCTTTCTGAGGGGAAAGATGACAGAGGAAGAGAGGGGTAAGAAAGGCTTTTAGTCTCAGTTCTCAGCTACTGCTCTGACCTCTTGGGATTTTAACTCTGCATTTGGCTCTGTGTTTCTTATTTAATAAGACTGTTAAATATACACTGATCTGATTGGAAATGTGTAGGTCACATGGATCATGGCTATCTTGGAGTTCCATGGATACCTTTAAAGGTAATCTTAAAAAATGGTTTCAAGTCTTTACTTCCATTTATTATTTTCTGAGAACTGACCTGGGAATTTATCACATGGATTCTCAGTTCCTAGCTTACCTTTCATTTCACTATGACTAATTTCATTTCCTCATTCACCTCTCCCTTCTCTCCTTCCAGGGGATAATTTTGTATGTCAGCCCTCTGGTTCTGAAGTAGGGTCTCTCACTGGCCTGGATATTTCCAAATACACCAAGCTGGATGGCCAGTGAGCTCAGGGATCTACCTTGTCCCCCCCCCCCCCACCCCTCCGAGACTGTGATTACAAATGTTCTGCCACCATGCCTAGGTTTTGAGTGGAGAGTGAATGCAGGACCTGTGCTTAGCTAACACTTTACTGACTGGACACTCTCCCATACCCTTCTCTTTTCCCTCATTTCTATCCATATTTTCATTCTGGTGCACTGTGTTGGAGTGGACAATACTGTGTATAAAACAGGAAGGCTGAAACATTGTTGATGTTGAGAAAGTAAAAGCCTGTTATCAGAAGACATGATAAACTCTTCTCTAAATATGTGGATCCAGTGTATTTTTTGAAGTATGAGAAAGAGCCTTGTCAGGTTAGTGCTTGATTACTAACGTTTATTTTAGATAAAGCTTAATTTTTGACATAAAATTTAAAAGCAGTGTGAACAGTCAAGTAGTATAAGTATGAGAGGAAATTTCTTGTCAACTGATTATTTAATCAAACAAGGTTGATGTGTGCTTCACTATATACAAAAGAAACCAAACAGAGCTGATTCAAGGACTAATTAAAATGGAGACAGTTGTTTGGCTCGAACTGTTTAGGGAACACCCAAGCACAGGGATCTGGATCCATCACTGGTGCATGAGCAGGCTTTTGGGAATCTGGTGCCTGTGGTGTGGCACCTTGCACAGCCTTGGTGCAGTGGGAAGGGGCTTGGACCTGCCTAGGCTCAGTGTGCCGGGCCCTGCTAACTCCCTATAGGAGACCTTGATTTGGGGGATGTGGAGATGTGGGGGGATGTGGGGTGGCTTGGGAGAGAGGGCTGGGAGATGGGAGGAGGGAGGAGGCGGGATCTGTGGGTGGTATGTAAAATGAGTAGAAAATTTCTTAATAAAAATAAATAAATAAATCATATATTAAAAAAAACAAAAAGGACTAATTAAAATGTATGTACAGGTACATGTGCTAATTTTGATTTTGTCCTCCTTAGTAATATATTTTACATTTGCATTTACTAATATCTTTCAAAATATCAAATGTATTTTAATGGTTTGATTACATAATAACCTAAAATATTGATTTGCCTAAGATATTTAGAACTGTATAATTCTGAGGAACAGACACATATGCATGAATTTCCAACAAAAGACTTCATGCATGAAAATACATTGGTATAAAATTCTGCAGGGAAACAGGATAAAAATGTGTACTCTAATAGAAAAAAGGGCATTACATAAGTATCAGACTATGTGTTTTCAAAAGGATAATAGAGGATACCAAATTCCTCTGATAATTTCTTCTTGGATACATTTAAATGGGCTAGTAATATGTTTTAAAACTAGCCAGCTTTTGCAATGTGCCATAAGTTGTGTCCTTTGCTACTAAAGATGTTTTGAAAATTTTTATATGACAACTTTAAAGTTTCTGAGAGACCATGTATGTTTTAAAATATTTTTTGAAAGCATGTGAGAAAATACTATTTCAGAGGGACTTGGTTTAAACATGTATTTGCACTTCATATACTTTATTAGTTTTTACTTAAATTATATGCCTTCAGTGATTAAAGATGATTACATTCTAGAAAAGTATCTGTGACCACTCTCTTTTTCACTGGGTTTCCAAATATCAGTTGTTATAGTACATAGCAACAGGGCTGATGGATCTGGGGACACCAGCAGCCCTCAGTGTACTTCATGGAGACAAACAGAATAAAGAGAAGCATGTGCCCGGGAGAGGAATGGGGCCTCAGGCATGTGATGATGGCTGTGACTAGTGCCTTTTCGTTTGTCTGTATCTCACTCTGGCCTGGAACTCACTGAGTAACCCAAGCTGGTCTTGAACCAATGATCATTCTCCTTTTTTATCTTCTTAACTTTATAGGATTCCAAGAGTGCAGCATCTTTCCTTGCTGACCATGACTATTTTTGTTCTTAGGATTTAACTCTTTCCTTTCCTTCTCATTTTCAGCCACTTGTTATTCCCAAGTCTTCGAGACCCATCTCCTCTTGCTCCATTTCCTGTCCCTTTAGTTCTAGGATAGTGCTCCCTAGCCTAGGGTGTTCTATTATTTCTAGTCGTTTATGTCTAACTGCCAAAACATTTGCAAATACTCCCTTTTCAAAGCCCATTCAAAGACTCCTAATCAGAATGTACAATCTGTTGCCTGCTGGGACCTTGACTGAGGCAGACTGTAAATTTCCTGAGGACTTATCTGTTGAGCTTACCCAGTAAATGTTAGTTGTTTTTACTTCTGCAATATGACGATATTTTGAAATGTAAGCTATACTTTTTCTTCTGATATTGTCTGTTATCATTTCACTATTCCCAATTAAAGCACCCAAGCTGCCAGTTCACTGCTTTATTGAAAGGTTTTTGTTTTAACCAAAGCTGTGGAAAGATAAAGAGCGAGTTTGGGGTATGAACTGAATAGACTTCAAAAGACTGAAGGGTTATAAAGACAAACTTAAAATAAAACAAAAAAGCCAAGAAAACAAAACTCTGTTGTATTGGGCAAAATAAGTTCAGGAAAAGGATTCATGGAGTCACATCTGCTATCTGCTTAGAATTGACACTGTACTAACCTGCACCTTCAAGAGATGACAGAGCCTTCATACAGGACCAGAGATGCAGATATAGTCAGGATGATGCTCAGAAAATGCTTGGACCCTTGAACAAAAAAGATCACTGAGAATTCTAAGTAGAAAGCCAGTCACAGCACAATCTTAGTTTTCAACAGATGCAAAAGTATTAGAACCAATGTTTCACTGATCACAAGGGGGCAATGGAGGAGAATTCTGTCTGGTGGAAAGGTGGTCAAGACCTAGACAAAAACGTTAGCAATATGAGCAGGAGTAAGAATGCACTAAAAAATACCAATGCACAATCCAGTGGTTTGGTGCTATGCTATGTAAATGTCTCAGAACTTATATTCAGCCTGAAAGGAAGACATTCATTTCTGGATTGAATGACAGTAGATTTTGTTCCCCAGGGAAGTGAAATTAAAATAGAAAAGTTAGTTGTACCTATGATGATAAATATTATTATTTTCATATCCCAAATATAGAGACTTGTGTAGTTTGAGTTTTCCTGCCACCAAATAATGTAATTGCTATTCATAGAAGGAACAGATGTGGGCAGTTTTCCATAGAGAGGTAATAGTATGTTTGAAGCTAAAGGGAGGAGAGGGGAGACTGTCTCCTAGCATACTTTCTGGCATTTTGGTTCTTATACTCTTCGCGCCCACCCACTCTTTTTAGATGTTTCTTGTGCCGTAGATGCAGGAGCTATGATATAGATATGTTCTTTGCGGCTGGGATTTCCATTCTCCTTTGATCTCTGCATTGTGTCTAGTTGTGGTTTTCTGTGACAGTCTCTGTTCACTGTAAAGAGGAGCTTTGTTGATGAGGGGTGGTGGCTGCACTGATCCATGGATAAAAGGGAAAGTTTAGAATGTAGTGAGGAATTATTATGGTCTAGCAGAGTGGTGGTAGTAGCTTCTGTTCTAAATGAAAAAAGAGGAGAAAATAGTGCTAGTATGTGGAGTTTGATGGAGAAAAAGTAGGAGATGGGGATAAAGCTGCAAGTGGGGGTTATATTTTGGGTGATCGTCATGAATGCTTGCCAGTGAAGTCTATTTGGGAGACCTCTAAACAGTAAAAAAAATCACTGTTGCATGCAGTGCTTCCCATGCTCTTCTACAAGAGTGGAAATTAAAAGAACTAAGGGCCCGGTTCCTGCTACGTGCTGAAAATGGCTGGTCCTTCAGAAGGCTATGCACTGGAGGCATGGTCCTCAGTGTGGTGGTGTTGAGATGTTGGAATTTCTAGGCATTAGAACCTATTGCAGCGTTTCTCAATCTGTGGGCTTTGTCCCCTTTGGGGGAGGGTCAAAAGATCCTTTCATAGGGGTTGCCTAAGACCATTAAAAACACAGATATTTGCATTATGATTCATAACAGTAGCAAATTACAGTTATAAAGTAGCAATGAAAATAATATGATAAAGTTGAGTGTCACTGCAACATGAAGAACTGTTTTAAAGGACCACAACATTAGGAAGGTTTAGGAACACTGGATCATTGAGATGGAGTCCATGGGACAGTATTTCTGTGAATGGACTGATGCTACCTTACAGGGTTGGATTGGGTCAAGAAAGAGTGGATTTATTTCTAAAAGAGTATGTTATTATGAAAAGAGTGACCCCCGTTATCTTTCTTCCAGTTTACTATGGGGCTCCCCTCTCTTACATGTACATGCACCATGATACCATCCTTGAGAGATCCCTGAAGAACAATGCAGATTTGGTGTCCTGCTTTTGAACTTCCAAGAGCTGTGAGATGAATAAACGCTGTTACTCATGAAGTATGCAATCTCACAGGGCTTTTGTTATAGCACCATGAAAATCACTGGGACAGTCACAGTGTAGTAAGTTCAGGCTGCGTGTCAGGAAACTGAGTGCCTCAAAGTGCTAACATGTATTCACATGGAGGAATACATGTGCAGTTCTGCCCCAGATCCACAGTTTTGCTAAGTCGACAAGAGGAAAGAGGATTCACAAAGTTGGCATTATGATGAGGTTGATGCTTTGAAGGAATATTCTAGTAAGTATGGAGGAAACTTTCAAAGGTTCGGGACTAGGGGCAGGAGGACCAGTTCAGAAGATTTCCTATAGACTAGGTGAGGAGTAGGAGGTCATGAAAGGCCATATATGACATGAATGGTAAAGACCAGGCAGCAATTGGCAGCACCGAATCTTCTGACATTGTCAGGTGATATCCTTGCTTACAGCTTAGGTTTCTGCATGCAAAGCACATTTGTTTGTGTTAATAAGCACTGCAAAAATATGAAACTCCATTCCATAGAGTTTTAAAGAAGGAAGGCATTCCCTGCTGAGCTTGAGGGAGAGGTGAAGCTCCCAGCTGAAATGGAAAGACAGGCAAGGGCAGTGGGGGAAGGGACAGTTTTATGCACATGAGTTATTTCCTAGCATGTTTAGAGTGCCTTCACTCAATCATACTTTGAATTTACTGTGTGTATTTATTTGAACTTTGCGGAACACTTAAAATGTACATTATAATAAGATTTGTTAAAAGAAATATTTCCGTGCACAAGGAAATGTCTTAGAAACAGGAAAAAGAAAGGGCATGTATATCTTTGCTGGTTCACATAAAATGGCTAGTTAGTTCTCATTTACATTGTAGTTGTGACTGCCAATTTCCAATGCATATTCAAAACCATGATGAGATAAGGCAATTGATATGAGGATTTCATCTGCCTTTCTTTCATTCTATCTATCTACCTACTTACCTATCTATCTGTCTGTCTGTCTTTCTATCTATCATCTATACAGTAATCTTTGGTGCTCTTAAATGTAGATCTTATGTGATATTGTTAATTAGCTGGAATACAGGCTTGAGCAATCTATTTATTCCTTTATCATCTGAACAGCAATAGGTCTTAGAGTGTTCACCTGTTATGTGCCAAAATCTGGACCATGAACTTTAGAAACATTGACCTGACCCTCCTGACAAGCTTGAGAAGTAAGTATAATTTAACTGAGGAACAGACAATTTTAACTTATTGGTGGACAGCAAAATTAGACTTAAAATCCCAATTATTTTCAAAGAATACTTTAGTTACTTTTTCTCCCTTGTCTCCGTACGTATCAGCATTATACTGTCATAGGGTCAGAAATGGTACAGGGATGTGACTGCAGATTTATTTTCTGGTTCTGCAGTGTTTCTTGATTTTGAAAAGTGTTCTGTGACAGAATCCAGCACAAATAGTCATGCCTATTACTTTTACCCAAAACAGAGGGTACCATGCACCTGACAATATAAGAGGAAGTAAATCTAGAAGACAGAAAGCAGTGGAAACAGACCAGAAGTGCTCATGGCTTGCCTGATTGCTCTCTAACGATTCAGCTAGTGGACTGAGCACCATACATTCATTCCGAACTTCATGCTCCATCATACAAAGAGTGTTGTATTTCTTCTTTATTTAGGTTTCTAAAAGAATAACAATAGTTGAAAATCTTGGGAATTGACAGAAATCACATAGCCTTCAGAATGAGAATTCTCAAAGGCACAGAGGCTGAGAACTGCTTTCTGTTTTGCAGATCTCAGCCTTCATTTTTGTCTTTGGCTACAAATTCTATAATCCAACCAAACAGTTCTAAATTCTAGCCTCTATTTTTGAGTTTGACTCTCATCTGGAAAGCATTTGTTATGAATTGAATAAAGAAACCCATTTCAAACATAATTTAGGTGAAATGCGTGACTTCAGATCCAACTTGCAAATGTTTGTTGAAACATGAACAATAGGATGTTGAATTGTGTTTTTTGTAAGGAAATAGGTGTAGGGCTAATATTTTGGTTTGTCAGATTGATGCCAAATGTCATTTTGTGGATGTAACATAAAGGAGCTTATTATTTGTATTTTTGATGGCTTTTTCATATGATTCTTTTGTAATATTACTTGTGTGCCAGGGAATGCTGGACATGCACTATTGAGCTGCAATGTTCAGATTCTTGCTTTCCCCTGTGGAGAGGCTGGAACAGAATAGGCAAGAGTATACATGTCAGGAACAAAGGTTGTAGAACAGTGAGCCAATGTCCTGACTAAGGAGTCAAAGGCTTACCTTTCTTAAAAATGTCAACTGATGCTTCTCCTTCAGCTTCCTTTCTCATAAATGACACTTTAGCTTTTATGCAAATAGAAACATCATGTACTCATGGTGATATAAACCTGATGAGGAGATTCATTCTGAGTCCATAATAATTCTGATGAAGGGAGCAAACAGCTCCCTTCAGAATCTGTGTCTCGTGGAAAAACTTGCAAAGCCAAAGGATAATTACTAATGTGTCTCAGAGGAATCACAGTGATTGCTTAATTATGTTGGAAACTTTTTTTTAACTTAGCAAATTTTTGATATGCAAAGACAAGAATTTTTTTTATATTTAAAAGTCCACATGTTAAATCACTTACACAGGTCTAAAAATCCAATAGGGAAAATTAATATGCCCTTCTTGAGAGAATAACAATTGGAAATTCTTTCTATACTTTCATATCTTCTGGATGAGTATTTTAAAATATCTATGCAAAGTCTGTAGTTCACTTATTATTGAATCAGGCTGATTTCTGTCCCTCTGTCTGACAGAGTACTGTTCGTCAATTTTTCAGAAGATACGCCTTGCCTTTTAATAGGCATGAAGGAAGATATTGGATGCATTTCTTTCATACTGGTAACAAAGGAACTCGACTTATCCCCTCTGGACACTGGACATATAACTTGAGAGAAATCAATTCAAATGGGCTTGAAGGATCAGGACCTAGTATTATTGCTAGAATATAAGAAATAGAGATGGTTCTCCATGGTAAATGAGCCAGTGAATCTTTTCTGAAATGACAGCTAGAAATTGTAATAAGACAAAGAAACTGGCCAATCTCCACTTTAAAAAAAACAAACAAACAAACAAAAAACAACAACAAAAAAACACTGGTGGTGTTGTTATTGGTATAATTTCTTCCTCTTTCCTTCCTTCCCTCCCTCCCTCCTGCCCCTTCCTCCTTCCCTCACCCTCCTCTCTCTCTCTCTCTCTCTCTCTCTCTCTCTCCTTTCCTTTTTTCTTTCATTTTATGATGGAGGGAGTAGATTCTTACGTGCTAGAGCTGGTGATGTAGCTGAAGATAACCTTGAATTTCTTATCTTTCTTGCTCCATCTCCAAAGTAATTATGTGTGTGAGCTAATATACAGTATAGTGAAATCCTTAAGGCTTATTCATTTTGTATACATGTATATGAGTGTTTTTGCCCAAATGTGTGTATGTATACATGCTCAGAGTCCATGGAGGCCAGGAGAACTGTAACCTGAGTTATGGATGGCTTTAAGCCACCACGTGAATGCTAATAATCAATTCCAGGTCCTCTGTGAGAGTAGCAAGTTCTACTTGCTGAGCCATCTTGCAGCCCTGTACATTGTATGTGTAGGAAAAGTTAAGTAAAATCTGTTGAGCTAGAACTGATGTCAAAATCTGGGATTACACAGTTAGGATTTAAGTCAGAACATAGTCACACTGAAGGATTGGTTAGAAATAGCCTCAGTGTGACAAGTAAATATCTGGAAGAGTGACAGTGAATATATATACTTGACTTTGATGTTGAGTTGGTAAGGAAGGCACATACACACAAGTGGTGGGGAGGGGAACAAAGGGAGGTGGGGAGAGAGAAAGAGAGAATGAATTTAGTCTCTTTGTTGTTATTTTTCATATCTTAAATGAGTTAAGAGTTAATATTCTTTTCACTAGCTCTGTTGTCGTGGCCTGAAAGGCCCACAGAGTTCGCCTGCCTGAAACCATTGATGTATAATACATTATATGGAATAATCTTTGTCCTTTCCTTTGAGCCTTGAGTTTCATTATCACTGCAATACTTTGATAGTTAAGTTTCTGGGTAGCTGAGAAAAGCTGTACACCCTCTGCCTTCTGTATTTATCTGTGCTTTCAAAAGTAGCAAAGCTCCCAGTGCCTAACAACAAAGGTATATTGATATAAATCTAAGTTATAATTACTTGTTTAAAAGTATCTTTAGTTGAAATCTCTAGTTGAAATCTTTTTTTTTTTTCAATTAACCAAACTACAATATATATTTATATGGCACAAATGAAAAATTTGAGTTATATACTCTAAATCACAAGTGTCTCAGGGATGTTGTTATTTGTTTTTGAGACAGAGTTTCTGGTAGCCCTGGTTGGCTTTAAACATATTATATATTGAAGGATGACATCATACTTTTGATCCTCCTGCCTCCACTCCCTGAGTGATGGGAATTTAGTTTCATAGCACCACACCTGGTTTATGAAATACTGGGGATTAAATCTAGAGATTCAGGTATGCTGAGTGTGTTGGCTATTCTTGGTTGTAAACTTGACTACATCTGGAAATAACAGAAACCTAAGAGGCTGGGTAATCTGTGAGTTATTATTCTTGATTGAATCATTAGAAGCAGGAAAATCCAAAATAAATCTGGGTTACAACTTTTGGTGGCAGCCTATATGAAGGACACTGAAGAAGGGAACATTTGATATTTGCTTGCTTGCTTGACCCCTCTCTCTGGAAAGTTCATTCCTTCACTATTTTAGTGGCTACATTGTAGGGATTGCAATGTATACTGGGGACCAGCTCTCATAAATCTCGTTTCCATATGTAGATTTATTATATCAGTTTTGTTCGTCTAGAGAACCCTGACTAATACACTGAGCAAGCATTCTATCAGCTGAGCTACATTCCCAGTCCCTGTGTTTTTCAGAAAGTCAACTCTAATGGATGGATGAAATTTGCATACTAATTTTCAGGTCTACTTCTGTCCTTGAGAAGCTGATTAGCTAAGATACGTTGTTCAATGCTGAAAAATACTGAGATTTTGGAAAAGTGATTATTAAAATGGATGAAATTGTATAAAACTTATATATAAAATCCAAAATAGTCATAAATCAGACTAGGAATTCAAAATTAGGAAATTAAGGATGAAATAATTTAAATGAGCAAAAATTGGTTCATCAGCATTGTATGGTATTTTTATGATGGAAAAGAAGATGCTTTTTATGCTACATACCATGAATTCATTAGACATAGGCTTTGGGCTGTTGGGCTTCTGGTGTTATGATCATTGACCTGCTCTCTGTGTTTTAATAATTTGCTGCATGTTCTTTCTAGCGTATTTGCTTGACTGTGACTCAAGGTAATGAAGAAAAGTAAAAGAAATGTTCCCCCAGAGAACAAAAATTCTTCCTTTGATTCATGGTAAACTCATTGCTGTACTTTTCCCAACTGCTGAAAAGACAAATTTAGGAGACATCAAGTCCCAAATTGCAGCATCTGGAATTCACCTTCTGGGGAGTAAATGACCTTGTAAAATTGACTACATGAAATTTTAAGATCACTTGTGAATAAATCTTTTTATTCATTTCTTATCTTTCTACCCATGTGTTGTCACAATTTGCAGGTGATTTTACTGAAGGTACCTGGGATGTTTGAAATGGGAGTCATGAAACTAAAAAAAGAAATTTCTTCTGGGCTCAGTAGTGAATCAAAGTAAGTAAGTATCCAGACTAGTTTTATGTAAACTTAATGCAAGTGAGTGTCATCAAAGAGGAGGAAACCTTATTTGAGAAAATGCCTCCCTAAGGTGGGGATGTAGGCAAGCCTAGGGGCATTTCCTTAGTGATTGGTGAGAAGGATCCAGCCTACTGGGGGTGGTGCTACTCCTAGGCTGGTGGTCCTGGTTCTATAAGAAAGCAGGCTGAGCAAGCCATGAGGAGCAAGCCAGTAAGCAGCACCTCTCCATGGCCTCTGCATCAGCTTCTACCTCAAGGTTTCTGCTTTTTTGAGTTTCTGTCCTGAATTTCTTCAACGGTGGAGACTGATACAGAAGAGTACATCAAGTACATCTTTTCCTCTCCCGATTTTTTTTTTTTTTTAGCATGGTGTTTTATTACAGCAATAGTAACAAACTCAGGCAGAAATTGGTACCAGGGATAGTAAGGTATTTATTGCTGTGACAGCCCTGCCCGTGCCATATTGGGGAGGATTGTGATAAGAAAGTTGAGAGAAGTGCTAACAATGGCTTGTAAAGTCTCAGAAGGAATCAAAGACATTGTCAGGCCTTTTGTACAAGGAGTCTGTGGTGTCTGGTCAGCTGGAATTGAAGAATAGGCTGTGATTAACAAGAGACCAGAACCACTAAAGTAAAACCTGTGCTTTGCTGGGATGATGGATGCTGGTCTGCTGGTACTGGAGATTCAGCTGTGATTAAGAAGAGATCAGCATCATTGAAGTAAAGTCTTTAGGGAAGTGTTTTATCAGGGCAGCTCACAGAAGTTGTGTTCCAGAGGAGGCCAAGGTTATACCTTCTGCTGAAAGCCAAAAACTTGGTAGTGTGAAGAGTCACCCACATGGTACTGATTTTGAAGGCATGAAGGAATCCTGGAGAGAAGCTGAGCCTTGGTACTGTGTGGCAGGGCTAGCATCCCCGAAGACCGCCCAGGAGAGGCTACTGGTGAAAGTACAGCCTAGTTGCAACAAGGGACTCCAGCATTTTAGAAATATAAGTACTTTAAGATGACCGCCAAGAACTTGGCAACAATGGACTGGAGCCAGCTGGAAGATAAGCTATGTGTGCTACAGAGAGCAGGTTGTAGAAGTGACCCAAGCACCCTGGAAGAACCCAGAAGATGGTGAGTGGACCACAGACATTGGACCCTGAGTTTTGCTTTGTGTGTATTGTGACTGTGACTTTGTTCTTCCCTCTTGAAATAAAAAAAAGTATTGAACTTGCTTTTTATTTTATAGCAGCTCACAGTTGAGAGACTTTCAATTTTAATTACAAGTGACTGAATTTTTAAAAAGAGACTGGTTTTCAAGTGTTTGGAATTCATAAGAATTTATGATACTTTAACCTTCTAGAATGGTTTATATTGTGATTTTTATATGAATGCGTAATCTTGGAAATGAACGAGAAAGGAAAATTGTGGCTTAGTAGTGATGTGTTTGTGTGTCAAGTTGATAAGGGGACAGCAATCTTAACTAGTTTTATGTCAGCTTGACACTTGCTAGTGTCATGAAAGATGGGGGGAGCCTCAATTGAGAAAACGCCTCCATAAGATCAGGATGTAGGCAAGCCTGTGGGGCATATTCTTAATTAGTGATTGATGTAGAAGGGCATAGCCCACTGTGGGTTGTGCCACCCCTGTGCTGGTGGTCCAGGTTCTATAAGAAAACACACTGAGCAAGCCATGTGGAACAATCCAGTAAGCAGCATCCTCCATGGCTTCTACATCAGCTCCTGCCTCCAGGTTCCTGCCTGCGTGAGTGAGTTTCTGTCCTGGTTTCCTTCTGTGATGAGCAGTGATATGCAAGTGTGAGCCAATTAAGCCCTTATCCCCCAAGCTGTTTGATCACGGTGTGTGAAGCATGTATACTGTGAGGCAATAGTAACTCTAAGACACTAAGTATGTAAGTAAATAAATAAGTCAACATGGATAGTTAGCATTGTTTCCTCTGCAATTGCATTGAGAATGGCTAATATTCAATTAAGATACCCTCTGGGAAGAAGAATCATGCATTTTATATTATCATAGGATTTTGAACATAAAAACTCCCAACTAGTTTGATACTTGGTTCTATTATTTGTTGAAAAGAGTATCTGCCCTCATCTACCCACAGATCAACCATGGAGTTGAGGAATTTGGCATTGATTTGTAAAACTGAGAGGTCCTAAATGCAAGATTTTTAAATAGAAACCATCATCCATAAAACTAATTTGTTTCTGTAGACAATTCTAAAGTTATAATGCCTATGCATATTTTATATCCCAAATCAAAATATTTTACATCACTGGCTTGGAGTATATGTGCAGCATACAGGCCACGAGATTCCCTCAGCTGTAATTCCTGATGGGAAGTAAAATGATGCTTCTGTTATGACCACAGTTACTGGTGCTTTACTGAAAGGGAGATTTGGATTCAATGGTGTGGAATGTGATCTGTGATTCTGCATTTCTAACAGGCTCCCAGGCACATGGGCTGGCTGCTGGTCTGAGGATTGTATTTCCTACAGCAAAGGAATAAAAGCATTTAATTTGTCTATGTTAATGGACTTGAACAGGTGATTCATCCAGAATTTATCCCTAACTTCCTTTAAAACACTCTTTTAGGTATTTTTGATTAGGAGTTCATATTGAAGTCTGGAAATGTCAAGTATTCCAATTAAAATATTTATAAGATCGCTACAATGTTTAGGAAAGCCTAGACTGTGGCAGCTGTTCCTCAATGTACTCTTCTTGCTCAACACAACTTTAAAGAATTTTTGTTTTGTTTTGTCATGTTTTGGTTTTCATTTCACTTGTATGGGTGATGGGTCTGCATGTGTGTCTGTACCACATGTGTACCTGGTACTTAAAAGATGAGAAGAGGGTGTTATATCTCCAGGAAATAGAGTTGCAGACTGTTTGGGGCTGCCATCTGGGTCTTCTGGAAGAGCAGTCACTGCTCTTAACTGTTGAGGCATCTCTCCAGCCCTTCAGTGTGGCTTTTTAAGGGGAAATATAATTATTTTATATGTTAATTCTTGACAATATTGTTACTTTCCATTTCCCTGAGAATTCTGATTTTATACTAAGAAATATAGTCTAAGTCCTTATCTTTGGGATGTCTTAGATGGATTCTTTGTATTGGCAAAGTTTTTTTAATGTAATATTAGAGATGATGAGTAGATTCCTCAGAGAAACATAGAATAGTATTTTTCTCATATGAATTTAGACTCTGTTAAATAGATGCTAGTCTGAAAGATGCAGGGATTTTGTAAAAGAAGAAAAAGAAGGAAGAGGAGAAAGAAGAAGGTAAGAAAGAGGAAGGGAAATGGGAGGGAGAGGAAGAGGAGGAGAAAGACACAGGTGAAGAGGAGGGAAAAGGAGAAGAACAGAAGTTGCTACATTTTTTGGGTGCAATGAGAAACTCTGATGAAATTTTGAAATGTCACCTCTGCCTTGTGTGCTGAGATATCAAGTATTCATCTGTCTTTCCATATTACAGATTTCCCATCAGCCCCAATGGCTAGATAGTCAAGTTGCCTAATCCCTCATGAAAATGGGTCACACACACACACCATGTAGGGTTTGCATATCTTAGATACACTATGTCCTAGGATTGAACAACATTCTTTATACACTGAACTCTGAGAACCATCACCTTATAGGTTGGTTTAGTTACTGAAAAGAAAAAGCCCATCATCCCCACAAATTAAAATTTTAATTTCTCTAAGATACCATGGAGACTATTAGTCAAATAGCAAACATACTCAAAGGTATTTGACTTTTAAAAGAGAACTACTGTTAACAAAATACAACTCTATTTGGCAGAATCTGGGGCATTATGACAGAAGGAAGTTTCTCAGAGGAAAGTATATTTAGGAAGAGAAGAATTGTGTTGGGGGCAAGTAGACCCACAGAGGCAAGGTATTTATAACTTAGACGTTCCTCAGGAGTGAAACCTTCAAAGATGTTTCTCAGAAGAGAAACAACTTCCCCTTTCCTTATGAACTCAGATTCTCTAAATAGATACAAGGCCTTCATCAGTCCACACATTGTTGTGGAGAGTGGCCTTTGCCCTGAGAAGCAGGCTCTAGAGGAGATAAAGATCTGAGGGGAGAAACAGCACATTTTGTGTATGCCAATGATTTGTAGGTTGTGCAAGATGCTATTTGGCTTTACGATATTTTCCAACCGACAAAAGCAGCCTAGCAGGAGAAAGCAGTAGCCTGTTTGCTGCATACATGCAGATTGCAACTGACTAAAACAACAAAAATATTTATTAGAATTTACAAACTAAATGCTTAATTATAATTACATGGTTTTATTTTGCTTACTTTGAAAGGGGAAGACTTTCCTGAGGCATTAGACGTACGCAGAGTAAGCTCAGAGCTGACAGAGAATCGTAACTGTGCATACAGTGAGGGTAGAACTGAAGTTGATCTGGAAAACCATATTCTTAAAGTCCCATCTCTTCTTCTGACTACGGTTCCTTGCAGCTATCTTCTTTTAGCTTTTGTTTCTTCCTTCTACACTTGCTCTGTGAAACAGGATATAATAATCTGTGCATGAGTACTTTCTGAGAGCAATCAATGTTTTCCCCCAGGATGAAAAATAATTTGTACGTGGAATGAAGAGTATTATTACTTTAATTTTAACCACATGTTGATCATTTAAAAAAGACATTAGGCAACTGATTTGAACTCAGATGTGGACTATGATAAACTATCATGAAAGACCCTATTGTATAGACATAGGGAAATGAGATTGATATCTGCTAAGCAAAGGCTCTTTGAGCTAGGAAATGACTCAGTGGGTATGAGCGTCTGCTTTGCAAGCATGATTATTGCTTTTAAATATCAAGCACCCTATATGCAAAGCTGGAAATGGGTGCACATATCTGGAACCCCAGCTTCGTAGGGAAGAGAAGGCAGATCCTGAGAGCTCAATGCAAAGGCAGCTTAGCCAAACTTAAGGTTTTGATGAGAGACCTCCAGGGAGCACTGTGAAGGGTGATCGAGGAAGACATTGCAAGTCCTCCCCTGCTCTCTGATCTTGGCATGTGTGTATCGGCAGGAACTCAGCACAGCACTCACATGTAACACACACACACACACACACACACACACACACACACACACACACACAGAGAGAGAGAGAGAGAGAGAGAGAGAGAGAGAGAGAGAGAGAGAGAGAGAGAGAGACAGACAGACAGACAGAGACAGAGACACACAGAAAGAGGAGGGGAGCTTCTTCACAGGTCTGAAAAATAAAGGGTGAATTCTGAGTGTTTGCTTTTTTTGTGACCTGTTTTCCATTGTCTTAAAAAGAACCACTGAGATCATGAATCAGTCATGAACATTGGAATTTCATGGCTCCGAGGACTCTGAAATGAGAAGAAGATTCAAAGCAGTGGTCAAGGTGTTCAAGTCTTTCCAAAGCTTTGACTTTACGCTATGGTTTGAATGTTCCCCCATCACAGTTTATACGTCAGAAATGTAATCGTCAATTATGCAATGTTGATCGGTGCCATTTCAGATGTGACTAAGTCATAAGTCACAGCCCTCCTGTCCTAAGGTCCTGTGGAAATGGCAACCCCAGCAACAGGCTTCTTGTAGTCAATCCATCTTAATATGGAGGCCAGTAAGCAGGCTGGTATTGAATAACTGTTTTTTTTTTCCTAGTAGTTTGTAAGCATAAAGAAAGTAGAAGACATCTTCACAGAAGAACTTTCTTCTTGAGGTCCTTGCGGACAACACTGGGGCAGTGAGTCTGGCAGAGTTTACAACATTTCTTATTTACAGAACTTTTAAAAGAAAAAAAATGAAAGCATAAATACTTCCACTATTATTATCTCTACTTCTTAGACTTCCTGATGTCTGAAAATACAGTCCATCAGCCGGTCCTTTAGATTCTGCTGAGATAGGAGAGAATTTGTGTAATTCAACCAGAGAGCAAGTTTTCAAAATAATTGACTTAGTACATTTTTATGGCCATGGGTTTGTAGAATAGATGCCTGTGTGGAATTCTTACACTGTTGTAAAGTGTAAAGGAAAATGACAATGTGAGACATATAGTTGGTTAGAGGAAGAAACAGATAAATAAGTATGTAAGAACTTAAGTAAGTATATATTGTTCCTTTTAGTAAGCATAATAATTTCGATCCTATAAAATTATAAACTATAATGCACTTGACAATATAAGCTATAAGATTTCCTCGTGTTTTCCTTGGGCAGTTTCGCTCCATACAGTCTGTCTTCTAGTCTTTGACCCACATTGCATTGATTTCAGTGCAGGATGAGGAGAGATACAGACATGCTTTTATCCTGTTTTCCCAGGAACATGTGTTGAAGAATCTGTCTTTTTGCTGGTGTTTGTTTTTACTGCCATTGTGTAGAATCACCTGGCTGTAGCTGTGAGAGTTTATTTTCTGTCTTCTCTTTTATCATACTGATCCACGTGTCTGTTTCTGTGATGGTACCATGCTACGCTTTTTACTATAGCTCTGTTTTACACTTTGAAATCATGGTGTGATTCCTCAAACATGATTTTTTTTTTCTGCTTAGCATCACTTTGGCTGTTTGGAGTCTTTTCTTGTTTCCTTGTTCATGAAACCATCAGAGCTACTCTTGGTTGTCTACATTCCCATTTGATGAATCTTAAAAATTCTTGACAAAAGTACTGGACATTGGTGTTGGAGAGATGGCTCAGCAGTTAAGAGCACTTACTTCTCTTGGAGAGGACCCAAGATTGTTTTCCAGGACCCATATGGTGGCTCACAACCATCTGTAACTCTAGTTCAAGAAAATATGACACCCGTTTCTGGCTTCTCCAAGTACTACATGCACTTGAAGCCGGTCTAGCATCCTGTAAACTATGGATTTGACCACCAGCACCACACAACCTTGTGTTGCAACACTTAGCTATAACACCAGCACTCAGGTAGTGGAGGCAAGATCAGAAGTTCAAGGTCATTCTTGACTACAGAATAAGTTTTAGGAGTCTGGGTTGCATGAGGCCTTGTCTAAACAAAACAGATGAACAAAATAACAAAGGAGGTATTATTATTTTTATCTTTATTTATATAGTAGAGTTCCTCTTAATAAATGAATTCTTTTCAATTCAGTTTATTCTTTCTCAATTCTGATTTTTAAAAGACTAGTGGAGTAATTCTAATGAGAAAGTAAAAGTCCATCATTTACATTACATTTATCTGTGTTTTCAAAACTCAAATGCTTATGCCACTAGGATGATGTTGAGAAAAATGGGACTTCCCAGTCTGTTGACCACAGTCCTGTAGTCCTCCTCCCACCTACACTCAGGACAGTGTAGCCCTGGGACTTCCCAGTCTGTTGACCATAGTCCTGTAGCCCTTCCTGACTCCTCCTACCCTACACTCAGGACAGTGTAGCAGATTTTCTTTCTTTCTCTCAGAAGGTTGTTTTGAAGAGCTCTGTTCATAGAGGTTCTTATGAGGCAAAGGATCTCAGAAATAGATCTACTTAGGTAGTAGTGGCATAGCATTAAAGGAGTCAGTTTGACTGAGCACAGACTTGGGGCTTGGGTTAAGCAAGTTCTATAGTTTGCTTCCCATTCCTAAAGACAAACTATCTAATCCAGACCAGACAGACAAACTTGAAAAGACAAAATATATTGTTCTTTATAATTAATATATTGTATGTATTTTTTTTTTCATCAAGAGGCAGTGTTCTTGAAGTGATTCAATTTCAGGACATGACAGAAACAAGTATTCAACAAGTAGACAAAATTCCACTTATTTTGTCACTTAAAGTGGACTCCTCCAGTATATATTTCATCTGCTTAATTTTGAGAAAGAAGCCTTGGTCTCTTTGTATAGGAAGCACATATGTAAAGTGGGGTGGGGTATAGGATATTCATTTTAAGAGAGAGGTAAGCAGTTCAGCACAAAGTTTTGCTAAGTCCTAGGTTGCCATTTTTACTTCCAGTCTTTAGGGAGCAATCTTTCTCTTCTCCCTCTTCTACTTTCATTTATTTTAATTTCTAGGCAAAATCTCACAAATCAAACTGTCCTAGAATTCCTTATATTATCTAGGCTAGCTCAAACTTGACAGCCCCATGTCCTAGCCTCTGGAGTATCAGGACTACATCTGTGTGCCATCAGTCCTAGCTACTTCTCACTTTCTTAACCAACTTAACCAATCTGAATTCCTCTGTTGTTCATTCTCCCCACTGGATCTGCTTGTTGATTTGAATTATCCACCATTTTCAAAAATACATTGTTCTTACTGATCACTGCTCTTTGATTGCTGGCATTTCTATTCTAGTTACATTCCTTACTACTGATAAAATTATCATTTATTCTGAGCAGTCTGTGTTCTGGTGACATCCAATCATCGATCAGCTCTTTATTCATTCACCAACTGTTTTTCATTTCATTCTTCCTTCCTACCTGGTGAAGCTGAGAATATGAATTCCTCTTTATAAATAAAACCAACTGTACAGCATATGCACCTGTACAACTGCAGCCATATTTGTGCATCATACACAGAGGATGTCCCTGCACAGTGGATTTTGCATGAAGTTTGGGTCATGCTGCAGTACAGCCCTAGGAGTCCAGAGCTAATTCGGGAGATGTTAGAAGAAAGAAGCAAAGCTGTGAAATTCTAGCATTATGGATGAAAATGAGTATTTTCTCCCATTGGTAGGAAGATGCTCACTTTTAAATCAAATAATAGAGATAGAATTGCCCACAGTAACTTCCTCTTCTCTCACATGTTCAGCATTCAAACATCCTGTGCTAACATAATGGATATCAGCGCCGGCAAAGTGAAGACAGACCTTCACAAATCTACAATGTTCATGTGTGCATTTTCTTCTACAAATCTGTTTCCCAATGTCTTAAAGATGTTAAAGATGCTCACTCTTTATGCTGCTTTTAGCTAGTGCTCATCCTGAAAATGTAAGTCAAAAGTTGACAAAAAAAAAAACCCCAAAAAACAAAAAACCCTCAAAAATGCCTGAGATTGCTTCCCTACATAGCAGGGGCCAGCATGCTGTCTGAGTTGGGCTGCAGTATGATGAAATCTGCTTGCTTTCAATTATTCAAACCTGCTTATATTTTTCATGCTAAGTTTAGTAGGTTTATAGTTCCATCTTTTTTCCAATCCTAAAATGAGAGCTTTGCATAAATTATACCATCCCTCTGCTACTGTGAGGAAGAGTACCTTCTAGAGCCTTTTAAGAAATTCCTACACTCCAAAGCCAGGGATTTCCTCCTGTTATTGACTAGGTAAAACTCCTGCCTTTTGCCTCCTGATGTTCAATGGCTTGTGCCTAGTGTTCTTACCTGGCAATGCCATTTGTAGTAAATTTCCTTTCAGCAAGAACAATATTACTTAGAGCAGGTCCCTTGATCAAGCAGTGATTTCATGGGTCACAATCTGTTAACTGATAAAACATAAAGAAAGCATCAGGAATTGATTGGCTGATTTCAACCTCAGCAGGCTGATTCTGCCTCTGCTGCTCTCCTCTGTGTCACAGCCCTAGCTGCTCTGTGTGCTCCTCCACGTGCTTATTTATTTATTTATACCCTGAAGCGCTAGCTCTGATTGCAGTGATCGAAGGACTCGGTCGTCAGGCTAATCTGAGAAATAGCGAAGTCCACATCTGGTTGGTCATGTGGCAAATACCCGACGTTAACCACCAGCCCCTGCCTGTGGCCATGTCAGTAGAGCTATCCAGGAACATTTTCTTTTTTCCACTCTCATTGACTTAAAAAAAAAAAATCCCAATGAAACTGGGATTGAGACCCAGCAGGTTAGGAAGCATGCCAACATCCTATTGAGTGAGAAGAGAAGGCTGAGAATAGGAAGTATATTGACCCAATTCATTGTACAATGAGCACGGAGGTGCCCGAAGAAGTGGGGGAGGCGTTGCTCTGTGAAGGCTTTTTTTGAGCAGGAGATGTAGGACAATGGGGTGCACATGGAGCTGGGTTAGCGCTGAGGAAGACTCCGTCAGGCACTGTGCGAGAATACGCTGTGGCAGGAGCCCCTTCCATTCTTTCTTTCTGCTGAACTGATTAAATAGCAGCATTCTGTGTTAAATTTTTGTTGTTGTTTGTTTAATTGCTAATGCCTATTTGAAATAGTGGGACTTCCAGCTGCTGGCTTAGAATGAAAGAACTTCAGGAAACAAAATTAATTGGTTCATTCTTTGTTTGTGTACATAAAAATTAAATGAAAGGTCTTAGACTGTGTTATTACCCATGCAAAATATGCCCAAATTCCTAGAAATAATTCAACATAGACAACTTAAGATGCCTTTGACCCTCCTTTGTAGATAAAATGAGCTATGTAAGTAAACATTTTGTATTAGTTACTTTGTGTTGCTGTGATAAACTATCATGACCAAAGGCAGTTTGCAGATGAAAGAGTTTGTTTTGGCTCACACAGGGAGAGCCTGGGGCACATGCAGTGGGTAGAGTGCTTCAGGATGATATTCCTGACTCCAGATATTCTTCCTGGACAAATATTTGGGGCTTTAGTGGGAAAAAAGGATCCTATCACTCCCGATACTATTGGGAAAGACCCTCTTAAGTGCTACTGCTGCAGAGACAATCCTGCTTGGCACCCAACTGAAAATGGCTTGGTGACTCAGTTTCCCAGAAATTCTCACAAAAGCTGCACAACCATATTTTTTATTTATCTGTGTTTTTGAATGGCATATTTGAGGTAAAAAGGCATGGAAGTTGGATCTAAGATAATTAAAAATACTAAGCCCAATTCTTGACCATCTTGTGGCTTGACTAGTTAGTACTGGTTTTGTGACCTCAAGTAAGTGAATAAAACACTATCAGACTATTCCCTTAAAAACTGGAGGGAGGGGCTGGAAAAGAGGTTTGTGGCTGAAAGTACCTGCTGCTCTTTAAATGGATATGGCTTTGAAGCAGAAGCCTCAGAATTGCCTGTAACTCTCTTTTGGCCTCTTTGGGCAACTATGTACACAAGGTGTACATGCACATACATGCACAGACACACACACAAAGAAATCTGCAGGAAAAAAAAATGGATGTAAACATTCATAGCAAGTCCTCAGTGTTGTCCTGACAGGGCTACAATATGAAGTTTGGAGAAGTGTTTGTAGTCTCTACAAGTCCGTAGACATTTATATGGCTTAACCATTCAGCAGAGAGCCATTCAGCCCTTGTATAAATTCAGTTGGCTGAAGAGTGTTGGAAAACCCCTAAGAGAGGATGCAGAGGCAGCTTCCTGGTCATTTTCCCAGGGCTGTCTTAGGTAGCATCACCCAGATTTGATTTCCTACTTTTCTATGGTTAGCCTATTTATAGAGAATCCTTTTCTCCAATAAAAGATTCACATTATCAAAGCTCCAAGGACAAATTTACAAAATCAGAATGTCAATTCATTACAGCAAGAAGAAACAACTGCTGTGCCAGCTGAAATACACATGCAGCCATGCTTTTCTGTTTTCTCCTTTCTCTCATGGACAGAAATACCCAGAGACCCAAGCTACTGCTCACATTTTCACAAAGGAGTAGGCACTACAACGCCAAAAAAGGATCTTCTTGGCTGCTTCTTCTGGGATGTGTTCTGGAGTGTACTTATGCTTCAACAATTCCATTTTTCTGATGTGGACAATAAGCCCTTGCCTCTGAAGGACACTGAACAAGTAAGATAATGTAAAGCAAAGGACAATTCTCTCTCCTCCAGTTGTACCTTACTGAAGAGCCAAAGGCAGACTGTTCTTGATCTCACCCTCCTTTTGGGGGGGGGGATCACTTAGAGGTGAGGTCGGCAGGGGCCACAGAGATGCTAGAGAGGGGAGGGCAGGGTAGTGCTTTGTGTACAAGAACTCTGCCACTCACCTGTCCAGGAGCCTGTAGGTCACCAGTGAGTTTTGCATAAACATTTGGTGTCTAAAATGGGGTGCTTTATATCTTCCCAGGGGAACAAAGTCTTCAGACTCTGCCATGGTGCATTGTCAACGCACTGACTATCAAGATGTGTGGTCTTGACACCATTGGTAAAGTCACTTCTGATTCAGGATTGGTGTGGAAAGAGGGCGGGAGGGAGATGCTCTTTAAATTCAGACAATGTGAACATTGCTCTAAGCTGCCAGGAGAGCACGGTTTATCCTAATCCTAAAGTCTACATACAGTCAAGGGGACTGTTAGCAAACATGTAAGATAGATAGGGCCTTTCCCCACAGAAAATTAGGGAGCTAATGTACAGCTAACAAGATACTTGCAGGGAGGCTCAGAGTTGATTGATTGGATTTTGCAAACTAAAATTCATACTCATGTCTATTTTACGATGCTTTTCAATCTTTGTCTAAGATTGCCACATTTATCTCATTTCCTAATTCTTAGGAGAAATTTTCCTATTGAATTGCACTCCTGTCTAGGAAAGATATTCAAGCAGGCCTACCATCAGAATTCTGATGCCATTGTTAAAAGTCTAACGTAGATGGGGCTAGGGAAGCCCAGGAGGCATCAACCTATGCCAAGTATTACAGTTAACTAAGAAATGCTGAGAGTGGGAGAGATACATTTTCCCAGGGACGTACATACCAATTAGTTATCCAATAGCAAATGGATACTTAGCCCTGAAAACATACATACAAGTAACACACAAACTGAGTAGGCAGTACTTATGTATTTGGGGGATATATTTTATATATTTGTGTTATATGGTATGTATATTAACAATTAATTCAAAGATGTCATGAATTTAAAAAGACCATTAAGGGGTATGTGAAAGGGTTGAAAGGGAGGGAAGGAAGGGGGAAGGAGGAAGGAAATGTGTGTGTGTGTGTGTGTGTGTGTGTGTGTGTGTGTGTGTGTATTACAATCTCAAAAAATAAAAGAAATAATTAATAATCATTTACATTTTCATTTTAAAAAGTAAAATCAGGGTAAACAGGGTTAGTTTTTATTCTAGAACTTACTAAGAAAAAGGAGAAGTAAAATAGAAAAAGAGGTCCTGAGCCTATAGGAAGCAAGGGGTATACCATGAACATGTCCTGAAGGAAGCTACATCTCTTTCTCACTTCCCTCCTTCCCTTCATCCTTTCCTTCCTTTCTCCCAACTTCTCTCTTACATATGTGGGTGTGTATATATGGGGAGCATACATGTTTACATGTGTTTGTATGTATACATGTTGTGGAATATTATTCTAAGGTGAGTTACATTTGTAAATGTTGAGTAGCATTTGTTTAATGTTGCAAAGATATGCTGCATTTATTTATGTTGCATTTGTTTTAATGTGAGGCTGTGTTATTTTGCCTGTTTAAAACACAAGATTGGTCTAATAAAGAGTTGAATGTCAAGATAGAAGAAAAGATAGATGGGGCTGGCAGGCAGAGAGAATAAATAGGAGGAGAAATCTGGGAGAAAGGGAAATTGGGGAACAAGAGACGAAGAAAGAGAATGCTGGGGACCAGCCACCTAGCCACACTGCCAAACACAGAATAATAAGTAAAGAAAAGATATACAGAAATAGAAGAAGGTAAAAACTGACAGGCAAAAGGTAGATAATGTAAGTTAAGAAAAGCTGGCTAGAAACAAGCCAAGCTAAGGCTAGGCCTTTATGAGAAAGAATTAAGTCTCCATGTGTATTCATTTGGGAACTGGGCAGTGGGCCTCTCAAAGAGTAAAGGGTAAAAAATACCCAACAACATGCACATGTGTATATGTGCATGTGGTGACCACAGGTCAATATCAAATATCTTATTCTGCCTATTGGTTTTTTAAGTCAGGGTCTCAGAACTAGTCAATTGGCTGGACTGGCCAGCCAGCATGCCCCACCCCAGAGGCCTTTCTATTTCCTCCACCCTATTGCTAGGATTTCAGGTGTGTACTGCCATACTTGGTTTTTTTTTTTTTTTTTTTTTTTTTATGTGTGATAAGTGCTGAGAATCTGAACTCAGGTCCTCAGGATTGAGAGGCAAGGGCTTTACCAACTGAGCCATCTCTCCAGTGTCCACTTGACTTTCATTGAAGAATATATAGGAGCTTGTATTGCAAAGAAGATGAAATGAAATGACTTGCTAGGGAAAATGATCTGACACAAGAAATATCAAGGGCATAAGACATTGCAAACAGTTTGGAAGTGTCTATTGGAGTAAATAAAGTCTCCACCAATAGATATAAAATGTGCTGCCTCTCATGGAAACTATTCCTTCAATACACTCCACTACCTGTGGATTCATCCATTATTATTTTGCTCAAGCACCAAGCTGAACACATATGGACAAAGGTTAGAAGGTTGGCCTGAATTATGGATGATGCTTCTTCAAGAAACTGTCATTTGAGCTGAGCTGCTGGAACATGTCTCTATAAGTGTTTTCTCTCAGGAGAGACTTGGATATCTGAACTAATCAAACTCAAGCACATTCAATGGATAATTTACTTACTTTTGAAGTTTTAGTGAAGTGAATTATTATTATTATTACTATTATTATTATTATTATTATTATTATTATTATTTGGTTTTTCAAGACAGGGTTTCTCTGTGTAGCTTTGTGCCTTTCCTGGAACTTGCTTTGGAGACCAGGCTGGCCTCAAACTTACAGAGATCTGCCTGCCTCTGCCTCCCGAGTGCTGGGATTACAGGTGTGCACCACCACTGCCTGGCGCAGTGAATTATTTTATATATGTTACTGTATCTCTGTTTAATGTTCTAGTGGCTGAAAAGCTTACATAGCCAAGGTGTACAGAACTGGAAGGTAATGAGGGCTGAAAATCACTTGTGAAGGGGGTGGGGTTCTTGTGGTTCACTTTTTTTCCTTTTTGATAGTATGTTTTTGGGTTGTTTTATTTTATTTTATTTCTACTACACTTTTGGTATTTCAACTTCTGTATCTCTGGTAAACCAAGGACTTACACAAAACATTTAAGAAGTAAGGTAGCATCTCAGTTGGTAAAGTTCTTGTTGCACAAGCATGTAGACCTGTGTTTCAGTGTCCTGCACTCACGTCATAGTCAGGCATGGAGGCTTGTACCTGTAAATACAGTATTAAGAAGGTTGAGAGAAGAGAATCTCTGGTATTTACTGGCCCACCAGTCTGGCCAAACTTAGCACATTTTCAAAAAATAAGGTGGGGAGTAATTAAGGAAGATATCTCACATCATCTATGGCCTCTACAATCATAAAAAAATTGATAAGTTGACATAAAATATTATAGAAGTTAGTGTAGATCAAATAGTCCACTTACAGATAGTCAGGGAAGGATGTGATCCCAAAAGATGAGAAGAGAAGGCAGGGTACAGTATTTGACGAGGACTTTTGCTGCTCTGTGTGCTCTTAGATGATCAGGTATTTTTAAATTTTGTGTTTAAAGGCTAGCAGGAACATCAGCAGGAGAAAGATAAAAGTATGACATATATCTGTGATTTACTCAAACATTAGAAGGTGCAGGCACAGCTAAGAAATGCCTTAGTAAAAGTCTAAAATAAAATTTTAAAGGAGCATAGGAGTATTTAAGGTTTATTTAGAACATGAAAAGGGTCCAAGGTTGGGCTCAACCTGAAGCAAGCAGTTTTGATGTTGGTAATTACATAAGTGAGAACTCATTGCCTGTCAAGTAGGCCAAGAAGGTGAAGCAGGTCAAGTAGGTCAAGATGGCCGGGGCTCATTGATCTTCCATGGCTGTGACAGAAAGCATCTGTCAGAAACAATGGGAGGGAGAAAAGGTTTGTTTTGGCTCAGAGTAACAGAGGAATTGCAGCTCATCATGGTGAGGAAGATATAGTGAAGTTCCTTGTGGCAGAACTATCTTACATCCTGGCAGACCAGGAAGTAGAGATGGTAAGAACCAAGGGCCAGGCTCTCCTGTTCATAAGGTCAGTCCTAGTGACCTAATCTGATAGCTCAGCCCCAGCTTCTGAAGACTCTATGGAGTTCAGAATGGATCTGTAATGGAGATATGGCATCCAAAACATGACCTTGTAGAGGACAGTTCATATTCAAACCATAGCAAGAATCATTGATTTGACATCTCTGGATGCAAGTCAGCCCCTCCAGTAAATACTTAACCCAACTCACATTCCCTGTGACTCATTTCTTTTCTACTGCCATTGGTGATGTTATGAAAAATGGACTTCAGACAGACTTCATGTAGCATTGAAGATACTGAAGATTCATAGCAGATACTGAAGGGAAGGATTCCTTTCAAGTAGATTGACAGGTAGGTTAACTCAGTAATGACATCCAAGTAACTCTGACACAACATGATGGCTATAATCAGGAGAATCAAAGATAAAGAAAATTGCTGCTCTCAGCCATTCTTGGCCAAAACTACTTCCAGCTGACCATGAAGAAAGAAATATCCACATAGTCATATGCATATATGTGAGGGTTGACATTTTTTGCATCATATAATGCATTTTCATAAGAATATTCTTGCTTATTTGAAGCTAATTCAGATGAAATGATACTTGTATTGTGGTAGTGTGTACGCTATCAAGCTTCTGTCAAGGCTAACCATTCTACATTTCCCTCAGGATTTTCAATAGTTATATGAATTTGGAAGTTTTGAACCCAAAAATCTGCATGACTGTGTTTGTGAGTCTGTTTGTCTCAGTATTTAAGTACCTCCTTTAAAGTATTTTCCAAATGGATTTAAAAAAAAAAATGTTTGGACAAAATACATCACATGACTAGTGTGGAATGTAACTCCCTTGGGAACTACAAGAGCACAAAATACAAGGTTATTGGATTATTACCTTAATATATAAATGTATAAACAATAAAATAATTGAAAATACATGAGATTTAATTTAATCACTTAGCAGAATCAATATATTGTGTTAAAAGGAAAATATAAAATGCTTCCTATTGGAAAAAAATATGGCTTCCCCTCCAACCAGAGAGAATGAGATTTGTTTACTGAGGCAAGGAGAGTGTTTGTAGGATCTCTTTCATTATAAAAGGGAATCTGAATCACACAGAGAAATGGGTACTCTTATTTGTTTTGAAATTCGCGTTTTAATCTTGTCACATCATCTGGGCAGGTTAAGTCTATGACAACGAAGCTCCTAATGCCTTCTTGGTCTGGAGAATTATGAGAAAAACAGTCTGCAACACTGTCCCTAGTGAGCTGTTTTCCCAAAACCTCTCTATAAAATCAGGTAGTGTGAATGCAGGGCAAATGAAGTGGCGCATGCACCAACACAGTCCCGTCTGCAAACATACAGTTTTAAACTTGCCGAACAAACTACAGCCTATGCAGAACGGGGACATGAGCTGTTGTCTTTATGACATCTTAGCTAAACTGATTTTCTTGGTCAGCATTTCAACTACCAGAATAAGGAGTCACCACATAGCATTGCTCCTGAAGTGGGTTCTCTTCCACTTTGGCTGTGCAAAATGCAAAGGCAGCCTTAATGAAGTATTCCTGACATGTCTATACAGTATTTCCCCATTGGTGTTATCATTTTGAAATCTGAAAAAAACTCTCTCTGACTTTTTTTTCCTTTTCCTTTTTTTTTTTAATTTATTTTTTCTTTATTATTATGTGTTTTAAATTTTATACATCAGCCATGGGTTCCCCTGTCCTCCCCACTACCACACCCACCCCCACCTTCCCCTCAGCCCCTCCCCTCCATTCCCCCTCAGCCGGGTCCCAGGTGGAGCTCCAGTTGTCCAACTGTCAAAAAAGAGGAGGGTCTGCAAGAGCGTGAATTGTTGAATCCAACATTGCAAAAAGCACAGGGACAAATAGCCAAACGAATGGAAGCACATGAATTATGAACCAAAGGCTGTGGAGCCCCCAGCTGGATCAGGCCCTCTGGATAAGTGAGACAATTGAATAGCTTGATTGCTCTGACTTCTAAGAAAATTCTTGATTATTTGTTGGGCATTGATCATCTTTCCTGTCCCTTAAAGCAGAAATTCAAATTCTGCCTTGGTTTATGGAGTATATGTCTGCAATATGAAGCACATAAGATAATGTCAGATATAATGCCATTTATATTATATAACATCATTTATAGTTGTGGGAAGTGTGTGTTTTAATGTTTAAAAAAATACATACATTCATTATAAACTGTGTGTGTGTGTGTGTGTGTGTTTTAATGAATTTTGATCTCTTCCATACATAATTGATAATAATAATAGAACACAGGTATTTTCTCAAAGACACGACATTTTAAAATAAAATTTTTGACAGTTGAGTAAATTTTTTTCAAAACAGATATGAGGTAGTCTCATCAAGGCACTTTTAGCTTTGTTTGAAATCCATTTATAAAGTAATTAGTAATGCTCTTTCAAAAAGAGAAACAAAGAATATACTCTTTAATATGACTCCTTGCCTTCTAAAGAGGTGATAGAAATATAGCAATGTTCTTTATTTCTGTGCTATTTCATAACCATAATTTATACATGCAGATCCCACAAGCATATGCCAGCAACAGGTGGCATTTATTAAAAATCCACATAATGTCTTGGGTTGTGTCTTTCTGCTTAAAGGCAGGAAAATGGGTTTGATAACCTTTCAAGATCATTTCACTTAGGGTCTTCAAAATTAGAATCTGAAATGTTCCCATTGCTTAATGTTCGTTTATTTTTATTTTACTACTAGTTTCTTAGTTTCTTTTTTCTTTTGGGACTAGTGTTTTTTTTTTTTTCCTCATCCAAGTTACTTTTATTTTTGCCATATTTAAAAGTTAAAGTATAAATCATTGTGGTATTTCCTCCCTCTCTCGTCTTCCTCCAGCCCTTCCTACTGCCCTCTCAAATTCATGGTCTCTTTTATTTAATTATTTTTCACACACACACACACACACACACACACACACACACGTATATATACATGTGTGTGTGCAATTTACTGAGTTCATTTAGTATTGCCTGTGTGTATATGATTTCAGGGCTGACTACTTAGTATTGGGTAACTAGTTAGGGGTCATCTTCTTTGGAAAGTCAAATTCTCTCTCTCTCAGAAGTTGATGGATGCCTGTAGTTCTTTGAGGCTGTGTCCTATGAGAGTTCCCCCTTTCATATTAGCATGTCCATTGGTATTGTCATTGTTTAGGTATCATAACAGCAACCATATTGTTGAGATACTTGTTTACTGTTTATTTTGCAGGTATACCTATTTCAAGTAACAGAAATCTAACTTGAGTCAGAGTAATAATAACATATGGACTCTGTGAAAGGGTGGGGTCAATATTGACTTTAGATAGTTGTAAAGTCCTTTGTTTTCAGTGGGCAGGCTAATTCTCTTTCTAATAAGACCACTTTGAAGGGCATTCCCAGCCTGGAGATCCTCAGGAGCTAGGTCATGGTATTATTCCTGGGCTATGTCCCTTTTCAGTGCTCAGATTGGATGTACCATTATTCAGTTTCTGTCTCTATTCAGCTCCATTTTCTGCAGTCTTTTTCAAGTTTTGAGCCCAAGGACACTTGGAAATTCACTTCCTGGAGGCACAGGGCATCTGGTCTACAAATATGTGTGTCTGGAGTCATCTCAGGAGTTTATATCTAGCATAAGATTCAGAAATGGATCATCACAGCTACAGTGTACCAGTGAGGTGCAATGAAGACCCCATGATATTGGTAGGGTAGCCTATAGGAAGTTCATGACCCACTGTGAAACATTTAAAAAAACACATACATTCATTATAAACTGGAATGAAAATATTATCAACAGAAATATATCAGCAGTGGCATATCATAGGTTCTTTAAAAGTTTAAGGAATAATCTCAAGGAAGGTGCAATTTTTACATCATGGATGGGAATAATGGGGATAAAGAAAATGAATAGTTCTTGTACCTAGAAGGCTTCATTGAAAAACACATAAATTAACCCAACATCACGAAGCCAGAGAGAAGGAAAAACCAAGAACTAGGCTTTAAACTTCATTTGTAGAACAACACATTTCCCAAGAAAGCTGAATACTCATCCCTGACAAGTTGTTAGCATGACTTTTGTCAGAGACATCTGGACTGATGTCTTTGAAAGTATTACATTCTCAGATATTATGAATAATATGTGAATTCACATATGTGAATCATAAGAAAAGTTTAAGGGAGTCTGACAGAGAATGACAGAAAAACATTATTAACTTGGAGATACATGGAGAAATTAAGCTCCCTAAAAAGGTAAGTATTTGGACAAGTATGAAAGTTTTTTTTTCTCCACATGACTCATGAGATTAACAAATTAATTGCTAGTCTTGTTTACTAATATTTTTGTGAATTTCTTTTAAATTCTGAAGCTTGATTTCTGTGTAATATTTGAGAATAATGAATTTAAAATAATTATTACTTACTATTTGAAGCACAGAATGTTTAGAAATTCTTTCACTGACTCTCACAGAGCTGTACTCCACTAATCTCTAGAAAGCTGGCAATCAAAATATTAAAACCAAAAATAGTGAAGCAGAAAATGAGGGAACAAATGTCTTGTGTCACATAGAAAACAAAGAATGCAGTGAAACAAATGAATAATTCCTTCAGAGTAATTGCTTTAAATGTGAATGGAATAATCTCCCCAGTCAAAAGGCAGAGGCTGGCAGTACTGATAAAGCACCTTTTGACTCTTTTCCACAGACTTGAAACTGATTTTATAACCAAAGGCAGAAATGGATTGAATGTGAAGGCATTGAAAAGGTGTTACCTGCAAGTAGTCATCAAAGATGGGCGGGTTTCCTGACATAATTAAACAAGAGGGAAGTTTCAGAATAACAGTTGGAGAATTCCATACGCAACTTCTAATAATGGACACAGCAGTCGGGCAGAGAAGCACAGAACAAAACATTTGATTAACACGATAGAAGAGTACTCATGAAGTCGAGATGAAACACTTTTATCAGCGGGTTCACACACAGACACCTAGGACATTTTCCAGGAAAGACCGCATGTTAAGTTCCTGCTGAAAGGAGCGATATTCACAAAGTGTCTTTCTAGTCACAGTATGATGAACTTAATGCAAATACAACTGGAAGGTAGAAAACAAGCAAACAAGATTTGTGGTGGTTGAATTAAATACCTGAACCATCAATAGATCTAAGAAAAAATAAATCACAAGAGAAATTAGGGAGAAAACAAAGGATAGATGAGCCTTAATGAAATATACCATACAACGTCTGAGACACCACTAACGCAGGGATAAGGGGAAAACATAAAGGTATAAATGTGTGTATGCAAAGCAATGAGCCACCCTTGGGCTCGCTCCTGGGACAATGCCCATCTACTTTGGCTGTGCTGACTGTGTGTCTGCTGTATCATGCTGTGGGCATGGCGGACAAAGAAGGAAATCAGGAGTTCACTTCGAAGGACAGCCTGTCAGATTCAGCATCGATTTTACCCGCCACTCCTGAGACGAGTGAGAAATCCACCATCACCCCAAACAAATAGTTCAGGAAAACAATCTGTGAGTGGGACACTTAAAGACAGAAACACGATCTCCATCTCATTCTTCTTGTCATGTGGTGAAGCGACTTAAAGTGGAGAATGAAGAAAATGATCAGACCTTTTCAGAACTGGGAGCATCTTCCAAAGAAGAAAGCTGTTCAGAGTTCCAAGAGAGTCTGAAACACACAGACAATGAATCTGAAAAAGGTAGCTCAGAGAGTATCAATACATGTGAATCTAAGTCACTTGATACTGGATCATCCAGTGCCTTCCAAAAATAGTTTTGTGAATGAGAATACTAAAGAAAGATTAAAGGAATAAAAAAAAAAATTTGACAAAACAGGTTCAAGAAGAGGAAGACCTTCTTTAGAGGTTAAAACTTGTCAAAATGTATAGACTAAAGACTAACCTGAGTTAGAAAACTGTTGATAAAGAAGTGAAGGAATCCAGCCGGGGGCTGCTGTCTGAGCTGTATGTAGTCAGTTACGTCTGAGCAGGGTGAAAGATTACAAGCTGCTGCTCTGTAGCAGGAGTGAAGAGGATGTTACAGGGGTTTGATAAGCTTTTGTTTGTTTTTTCTCCTGGCTTCCCCCTATCATTTTGGGGTGATAGAATCATTCTCAGAGCCTCAAATATGCTCTGTTCCTGAGCTATACACCTGCCCCCTCTACTATCTTTGAGAATTTCAAGGTGGAAAGATGAATGTTTTAAGGGGAAGAAAGATGTGAGTTGTGGCTTGCAGAAAGGTATCTTGAACAGTTTAGGATATTCTGATACATAAAAAAATTACAAAAGGAAGCTTAGTGTTTTGGATATGTATGCTAAAGAAAATATTTAAATATTAAAAAGTTAAATCATGAACCGGGACAGTGGTGGCACGAGCCTTTAATCCCAGCACTTGGAAGACAGAGGCAGGCAGATTTCTGTGAATTTGAGGCCGGCCTGGTCTACAGTGCAAGTTCTCCAAAGCTACACAGACAGACCCTGTTTCAAAAAAACGAAAAAAAAAAAAATCATGTTTAAAAGGAAGTTTGGATAATTCTGGAAACCAGGTAAATACATTGGCTTTGGTGGCAAAAGGTTTTATATTCATTGCTAAATGTAGTCTGAATGTCTAAACTTCACTTGGCCTAAATGTAAGCTGTCCCTCCTGAGTTTATGAATCTTGCCTTCATCTGTGTAATATATCTTTCCATCTGCTAATCTATCAAGTAATTAAATGTATGTGTCTGAAATCTCTCTAAAACAAAAATAAAACAAAAGCAATGAGCCAGGTAGTGGTGGCACACACATCTTTAAGCCCAATTCTTGGCTCTGTGAGTTCGAGGCCAGCCTGGTCTACAGAGCTAGTTACAGGACAGCCAAGGTCACACATAGAAATCCTGACTAACAAAACAAACAAACAAACAAACAAAAAAAACCCAAAAGAGTAATAACAAAAAGGGCAATGAAAAGCACGTCGAGATGCACCTGAAAGTATAGAAATTTGGTTGCATAAGCAGGAGAATCCATACATGTTCAAGGCTAATCTGGATTATATAGTGAGATCTTGTATATATGAGTAACCCAAAGAGCTTGAATTGGCAATATATTCTTAAAATTTAAGGAGTGCAAAAAATGAGAAATGAAGTCAAACGCCATAAGGATGAAAATGAAAACTCTTATAGCATGGATAAATAAAAAATAGAAAATGCTGGAACAAACAGTGGTAGACAAAGTTGGTTTTCTGAAAGATTTCATCTGAAAGATGAAAGGTAGATGAAATATAAGAAAAGATAATCTGGCTGGGTAGTGGTGGCACATGCCTTTAATCCTAGCACTTGTGACCTGCCGACGGATCTCTGTGAGTTTGAGGCCAGCCTGGGCTACAGAGTGAGTTCCAGGAAAGGTGCCAAAGCTACAAGAGAAACCCTGTCTCCAAAAAACAAAACAAAAAAAAACAAAAAAAAAAAAAAAAAAAAAAGAAGAAGAAGAAGAAAAAGATAATCTGATGAAATTTCATTATAGTTCATTATATACATGTATGGAAATACTAAAAAGAAACTGTTACCAGGCTCTGGTTGCCTGTATCAGCCAGGCTCAGTCACTTTGTCCTCAGTTAGTCAACGAGAAGAGCTACATTGAGAGCAAAAGCAGGGGAGGTGAGGTTTCCTAGTGTGTCCACACTTGAGAGAAGACCACAGAGATACCAGCCCATTTCAGCCTATTTCTGAGATCTTAGTGGTGTAAGGTTTAAGTAGAAGGCAAGAGAGAGTGGACATAAGCAGTTCTGGTGCAGCTGTGACCATACTCCTTGTCAAGCGCCATTGATTTGGCTCTGCTTTCCAATGAAGTGGTCAGACATGCTGAAAACCTCTTTCTGGAAGAGTAGTTTCCCCTCTGGCTGGCGCAGGCTTTAGTGGCTTTTCACTTCTTAAGCCAAGATTCCTGGGGGAAGGTTCTAATTTCTTAGGGTCTGTTATTTCTACAGTTTGATAGTCAAAGGAGGGAGACAGGAATTTCTCTAGTATTTCCTTATACTTGCCAGGCAGGCAAGCAGTTACAATCCCTCTTACTTTACATAATTAAAATATCCACAGGAATCCCTGTAATTTGCTCAAAATAAATAAAAACACATGTTAATGATAAACATACAAGTAAGTAAAAATGATAAAGCTTCCTGCTGGAAGTCTTTCTGGAGATAAGCCAGTGAACTTCCTTCATTTTCTAGATAAGAAAATTGAAGCTTGAGTAAAATAAACAGTTTACCACAGCTCTCGATTTCTTCTTCTGCCAGAACCAAGAACAGTGCTCAAGATTTTTGCTCCCGGAACACTGCTTATTCCCCTATCCCATATTTTGAGGAAATCAGTATATTCCTTAAATTTTCCCACTGACTCGAGATGTCGATTTCCCAAAATACAACTTTAGAAATGCTTGCTTTCAGTAAGCTGCTCATGATACTTTAATGAACAAAGTATTCTTCTACTTCTCTAAATAAGTGTTTCATACAATAAAAAAATGAGAAAAATTTTAAGTATAACAAGAGAGAAGACTTAAATTAGTAAAATCAGAAATGATATTGGGGAAAGTAAATAATGATTCTACAGTAATGAAAAACGGGCTGGTTTTCCATTTTTTTAAATGCCTACAACTACTGCAGTCCATTGTGGCTATGAGGATGCAGGGCCTGGTGTGTGGAGTCTGGGGATAACCATGCAGACTCTAAGAAAACTACAAACTTCTGTCCCTATGAGCAGTGTTTAAACATTTCCAGCAAAATCCTGTGAACTGAGTCCAGCAGCATACTAGAAGAATTATGCAGTGTGACCAAACAGAGTTTATTCCTGGACTTCATGGATGGTCAACAGATTTCCAGGTCTATCCCAGATACCTCTGCTTTTCTTGTTTGTCCTGAGCAAAAAACACCTAGTGCCATGAAGCTTTTGAGACCCAGTCAACTACATATTTTGTTCTTCAGGTTTGAGCCCAAGCTGGGATCTTGATCATGCCAAAAATGCTGAAGAATTGTTTAGTTTGATGCAGGAAAATGTAGGTTAACTATGTTAGGAATCAGATAGAAACTAGTGTTGGCCAAGAGCTAAGTCTCCTAAACCTCATATAAATTTCATAGCCATATCCTTTCTTTGTGAATACAAGTAGACAGAACTTTCCTTTCCTCATGATCTTTTCATGCAGAAAACTGAAGCACTTTCTATATATGCATTGGATTGAACATCCTGGCACTTATGATTTTCTTTGGAATCTTAATCATCTCAGGTCCATTTGGGACTATACCCTATAGTCTCTTCTACCATCATTTATGGGATGTCTCTTGGCTTGGCTAGACAAAATAACCATAGATCACATTCATAGAATAAATTGGAAAATATCCTGACATCTTCATCTCAACTGACACATAAAATCATTGTTTGGCAATGTTCCAACATCCTTAGCTCATACAAATACTTAGCAAATTAGCAATAGTTGAAAGCTGTCTCAACACAGTAAGTGCCATGTGTGAAGTGAAAACTATCCCACTTATTAGTGAGAATGAGAGCTTTCCCTTTAGGATCAATAAGACATTTAATAATTCTGTTCACCAAAATCATAGTCATTGTAGCAAGAAAAATTAGAGAAGATGAAGACACAAATTCTGTCAAAGTTGAAAAAGGAAATGCCAAGTTAGCAGTCTGTCTATGTGACGTGATCTTAGATCTGAAGAACTTCTCCAGAGTCCGTACAGTATATCAGTACTGACTAAATTCAGGTAAGACAGAATGATGAACTCAACATAAAGTTAGTTGCATCTCTCCTCTCTAGCCATGAAAAATCCCAAAAGGAAATTATCAAAAAAATGTTATTTGCAATAAATAATAAAACAGGCAGGATTTGCAGAAATCAACACACACACACACACACACACACACACACACACACACACATACACAACCTCATCCTGAAGTTTTTGTGGAATTTGACACCAATTAGTCAAGACAACTTGAGGAAGAAGAAACAAAGAGATGGCCTCATAGTAATTGATAATACTACAAAGTTATAAAAGGAGAACAGTGTGTTTCTGTCCTGAAAACTGACCCAGAAGCTGGAATAGACAATACGGACAAATGATTTCTGAAAAGTTCCAAGCCTATTCAGGAAAAATAACAGCATTTGCAACATTTGGTGCTTGGGAAACTGGATATATACAGATAGACAGGTGGCAATATGAACTTTGGCCCTCAATCTGCAAAACACGAAATCCATGTGAAAACAGATTGATGATGTAAAAATAAGAGCTGCAACCAATGACTCTCACAGAAATAAGCAAAGCCAAACATTCATGGCATCAAATTTCACAATGATGTCTTGAAATAATGGCCACAGCAAAGAGAGCTGTGGGGAATAAAACAACAAAACAAAACAAAAAACCCACCCACCCAACCAACCGACCAACCAACCAACTAACCAACCAACCAACCAACCAACCAACCAACCAACCAACTAACCAATCAACCAACCAAGACAAACCTGGAAAAATAGCTTTTTGCCAAGATGGCTCCAAAAGCAAAGAAGAAGTCTCCTTCCCCTCCACCCCCACAAAGCTAAAGCCAAAGCAAAAGGCTCAAAAGCCAAAAAGGCACAGCTGAAAGGTGTCACACCACAAAAAGATCTGTGTCCACCTTCTTGAGGCCCAATGCCCTGAGGCTCTGGAGGTTGTCCAAATATCCTCGTAAGAGTGGATCTAGGAGAAACAAGCTTGACCACTATGCCATCATCAAATTCCCCCTGACCACTGAGTCAGCCATGAAGGTATGACACAACAATACACTTGTGTTTATTGTAAATGTCAAGGATAACAAGCTCCAGATCAAACAGGCCAAGGAGAAACTCTAAGACATTGATGTGGTCAAAATCAATACCCTGATAAGGTCGGGTGGAGAGAAGAAGGCATATAATCTGGCTTCTGATTAAACTGAGATCCTAAACTGATTCCTGCTGGCTCATTCTAATTATTCCAACTGACCAAAAAAAAAAAAAAAAAAAAAAAAAAAGATCAAATGAAACATTTGCTGTTGGCCAATTCTCCCCATCCAGCATTGTTTCATCATGTGACTAATTCTAAACCACCTGCACTTTTTCTTTGTGGGTATAAATAGTAATCATTTCCCTTGTGATCCAGTATTCCTTAAAATAGAACTCGCTCAGATCAATTATTTCCATCAAGACCTATATTGCCCAAAAGAGCCTGAGAAACAAGTAACTGATTGTAGAGACAGTCAACAGAATGGGAGAAAATCTTGGCTAACTACTTACTTGCTAGATACTTAGTATCTAGAATACACAAAGAAGTGAAAAAAACAAAAACAAAAACAAAAAAACCCCATGACAACAAAATAGCAAAGAATCAAACAATCTAATCATTAAATGGGATAAAGAGATGAACAATCATTTCTCAAAAAATGAACAGTTTTCCAACCAGCATGAAAAATGATCAACCTAATCGATCCTCAGATAAATACAAATAAATCAGCTTTGAGATTCATTTTACTCCAGGCAGAATGGCAGTCTTTAAGAAAATGTGTCATAACACATGCTGGTGAAGGTACGGAGAAGGGGAGTTTTTACAAATTTCTTCTGGGAAGGAAGATTTTCCAGCTATTACGGAAATCAGTGTGAATGCATTCCAAAACTCAAAATGGATCTAACCTATGACTCTCTTCTGGATGTTTATGTTCAGGACTTCAAGTCAATATACCACAGATGTTGTACTTCAATATATACTATTGCACTAGTCACAAGAGCAAGATGTGGAATCAATCTCTGTTTCTGTCAACAGAGGTGTGAAAAAGGAAACATGATGTGTCTATATATTAAAATTAATCTTAAAGAAGATTAAGATTATATAATTTTCAGGAAATTGGATATTACCAAATTAAATGAGTTCAGCCAGTGTCAGAGAGACAAATATCATGTTTTCTCTCATTTGCGGATCCCAGCTTTTCTATAGAAACCTATAATAATGTATGTGTATATGACATGGAAGTAGAATAAACACTTTAGAGGGAAGAATGGGACCTACAAGGGCATGGGTAAGAAAGAGGAAGAAAGAAGATTGTCAGGAAGGATATACTCAAAGTACATCATATACTTGTATGAAAAATGTCTAGGGGTCATTTTGATAGATTAGATAATACTTTTAAAAGCATGATGGTGAGTTGCACAGAGAGATGGTTTACCATTGAAGAGTGCTTATTGGCCCAGAAGAGAGCCAGAGCTTTCCTGTTACCATATGGCAATCCACAGCTGCCTGCCTTTCTAATTACTGGGGTTCCAGGGCCCTTTTCTGGCCTTTGTGGGCACTTGTACATGAATGATGCACATAAACTCCTGCAGGTCACATAATACAAATATATATAGAGTAAGGAAATCTTTGAAAAAATGATGGGATTTTTATAAAGATAATGATTTTTAGAATGCAATAATGATTTTGTTTTAAAAATTTTTATTTATTGATTATTTCATCTCTGTCTTTCTCTCTCTCTCTCTCTCTCTCTCTCTCTGTCTCTCTCTCTGTCTCTGTCTCTCTCTGTCTCTCTCTGTCTCTCTCTGTCTCTCTCTCTCTCTCTGTGTGTGTGTGTGTGTGTGTGTGTGTGTGTGTGTGTGTGTGTGTGTGTGTGTGTGTGTGTGGGGGGCTGGTTTGACCTGGAAATCAGAAGATAGCATCAGATCTCCTAGAACTGGAATTACAGGTGATTGTGAGCCAACCAATGTGGGTGCTTGGAGTGAACTTGACTTTTCTACAAAAGCAGCAAGCACTCTAAATTACTGAGCTGTCTCATCAGCTTATTAGGTTGCTTTAAAAACCTAATGCTACATCTAAGTTTTGGATATGAAAATTAATTCTACCCATCATGACATGGGTTCTAAGTTCACATTGTACTGATTCTCATTTACATATGTCATTAGATTGAGTAAATTTTGCTATGGTCCCTGCCTTATAAAAAAATTCACTGTAAGCCTTATAGAATAAGACATTTTATAGGATATCCCTACAGAGAACAAGTTAATAGTATCTAGAAGCAATTGCAACCAGAAGCAATTGGAAAAAAATAGAATAAGCCAAGTAGGTGTTGTCAATACAATATTGGTATTATGAGGTTAGAAAGTTTTATTCAGAGTTTTTTAGGAAAACTTACTTGTGATATTCAATGCCTCTACATTCCTCTTCATAGAAGTTTTTAGTATCAGGACTTTTATTTTATGGGGCTCATTTTGAGAATATACTTGGCTGTTCGGCTTTGGATACTTTCATTAGAATTGTAAATTAATACATTTTAAGCACTGCCAATGTAAGAGGGAATAGTAGATTTGATGAGATCACTCAGCATGTCGATAGCATTTTGGAGTCAGAATAATAACATTCCCTGTGATGACACTTGTCCAAGGCCAGTAGTATAATCTGAGCTCTGGCCCTAGGTACACATCCCCATTAGTGGAAGGTGAAGCAATCAAGAGTTGTTCAAAGGTATTTTTGTCTTGCTATGTGTTTTGACTCATGTTTGCCTTTCATAATAAACACCCTTTTTTTTCCACATATTTAGTGAATGGCTCAAGGATATGACAGCTTCCTATCTTTCACCAAATAAACCAAATAAACACAAGGAGACACCAAAGTTCTTCAGAACCAGTCTCAAAATTTCCCACTAAATAATCATATAGGATTGTCAAGGGTCAAGTACATACCTGCAGATTATTGAATTGTGACCAGAGCATGCAATCATACAGTGTGCAAACTCCCCTCAGGCGAGATCAGGCACATTCAGGCAAAATCTCAAAGAAAAAAAAAACCCACATGATCATCTCACTAAATGCAGAAAAGGCATTTGACAAAATCCAACACCCTTTAATGATAAAGGTCTTGGAGCAAATCAGGAATACAGGGAACATACCTAACATAATAAAGGCAATCTACAGCAAGCCAACAGCCAACATCAAATTAAATGGAGAGAAACTCAAAGCAATTCCACTAAAATCAGGAATAAGGCAAGGCTGTCCACTCTCCCCATACTTATTCAATATAGTACTTGAAGTTGTAGCCAGAGCTATAAGACACCATAAGGAGATAAAAGGATAAAAATTGGAAAGGAAGAAGTCAAGCTTTCCCTATTTGCAGATGACATGATAGTATATATGAGTGACCCAAAAAATTCAACCAAGGAACTGATACAGCCTATAAACACCTTCAGCAACATAGCAGGATAGAAGATCAACTCAAAAAAGTCAGTAGCCCTCCTATATACAATACAGGCTGAGAAGGAAATCAGAGATACATCACCATTTACAATACCCACAAATGATATAAAATATCTTGGAGTTACTCTAACTAAGCATGTGAAGGACCTATATGACAAGTACTTTAAGTCCCTGAAAAAAAGAAATTGAAGAAAATGTCAGAAAATGGAAAGTTCTCCCATGTTCATGGATAGGCAAGATTAACATAGTAAAAATGGCGATCTTACCAAAAGCAATCTACATATTCAACTCAATCCCCATCAAATTACCAACACAATTCTCCACAGACCTGGAAAGAACAATACTCAACTTCATATGGAAAAACAAAAAACCCAGGATAGCCAAAAGAATCCTGTACAATAAAACAACCTCTGGAGGCATCACAATCCCCAACCTCAAGCTCTACTATAGAGCTACCATAATAAAAACAGCTTGATACTGGCATAAAAACCGACATGTGGACAAATGGAAACGAATTGAAGATGCTGACATTAACCCGCACACCTATGAACATACAATTTTTGGCAAAGAAGCCAAAACTGTACAATGGAAAAAAGAAAGCATCTTCAACAAATGGTGCTGGCATAACTGGATGTCAATGTATAGAAGGCTGCAAATAATCCATATCAGTCACCGTGCACAAAACTTAAGTCCAAGTGGATCAAAGACCTCAGCATAAATCCAGTTACTCCGAACCTGGTAGAAGAGAAAGTAGGAAGTACTCTTGAATGCATTGGCACTGGAGATCACTTTCTAAATATAACACCAGTAGCACAGACACTGAGACAATCAATGGGACCTGTTGAAACTGAGAAGCTTTTGTAGAACAAAGGATACAGTCAACAAGACAAAGCGACAGCATCCAGAATGGGAAAAGGTCTTCACCAACCCCACATCTGACAGAGGGCTGATATCCAGAATATATAAAGAACTCAAGAAATTAGACATCAAAATGCCCAACAGTCCAATTAAGAAATGGGCTATAGAACTAAACAGAGAATGCTCAACAGAGGAAGTTCAAATGGCTGAAAGACATTTAAGGAATTGCTCAACATCCCTTATCTGGGAAATGCAAATCAAAACTACTCTTAGATACCTCCTTTCACCTGTCAGAATGTCTAAGATCAAAAATACTGAAGACAGATTATGCTGGAGAGGATGTGGAGCAAGGGGAACTCTCTTCCACTGCTGGTGGGAATGCAAGTTTGTACAGCCACTTTGGAAATCAATATGGCGCTTCCTTAGAAAATTGGGAATCCATCTCCCCCAAGACCCAGCTATACCACCCTTGGCCATATACCCAAAGAATGCTCAATCACACCACAAGGGTACATGCTCAGCTATGTTCCTATCAGCATTGTTTGTAATAGCCAGGACCTGGAAACAACCTAGATGCCCTTCAACTGAAGAATGGATAAAGAAAATGTAGTACATATACACAAAAGCAGGAAAGCAAAACAAAACAAAACAAAAAAACCCAAAACCAAACCAAACCAAACCAAACCAAACCAAAACAAAACAAAACAAAACAAAAAACCCAACTACATTTTAATCACCAAGAAGGGGACACACATTCATTCCCCTATATCCAAATGCTCTCATTCTTGAAGTTGGTGGAACACAGGTGGTACACAGTTTCTTTTTAAAGTAACTGGACCTCAGGGAGGAAGACTAATGTTTATAAGCACAAAGAAGTATCTAGATGGTTTAAGACTTGGCCACATGTCAGTACAGATACTACTCAGTGAAAAAGGAACATTTATTCTGGTCATTATATCGCACCTTGTACAAGCACACAAAACTAATGTGTATGTTCTCAAATGAGCACAGGTTAAACTTTTCTTGAGACTTTATTTGACAATATGCCCAACATCACAATTTTAATGTCCCATGGTAAGGACCAAGAATATTGATACCTAAACTAATTAAATTAGGTCAACTATGAAGTCCAACATTCTCTGAATTGATACAAATCTAGGATTAATATTGCTTTTCAGACCTGTATTTGATCTACACAGCATTTAGATTACACTAAGATTTTGACAAGTTTCCTGAATGTTGTAGAGGGTGCGCAGAAGAAATTTGCACATGGAAGAATAATTTCAGTGGGTGTTAGACAGAATGCTTGTTTTCCAGGGTAAAGAGTAATGACCCCACTTAAAAGAACAATCTGGGACAGAGGCATGTATATGAGAAGGGCTTTTTTTTTTTTAACCTGTGTACTGTGACTTTGCTAGAACTGAGTACTATGGAAAAGTTACTTGATTATACTAAAATTATGATTACAAATTGGCTATATTTCAGGTTATGTATTTCTTCCAAGTGTGGTCATTTGGCAAAGGAGACATGAACATTGAGGCACACATTCCATACAGTATTCCAACATCAGTGCTTAATAATTTGTCTTGAGTTGAGTATAAAACTTATATTTGAGTGAAAACCAGTTATTTTTCTATGTAAGTCTAATGGTTCACATGCCCAGCTTATAGTCATAAATATTTAAATAATGGTATCTAGTAAATGTTCTTTGGGTCCTCCTAAAACCCATTCACTTTTTGTTTGTTCACTTAGCAGTTTAAACTATTCATGAATATGCTGAGTTCTAAATAACATGGGTTACTTACATAACGAAAACAACAGCAGACTGACATCATCATCAAGGAGAGGCTACCATATTAGCTGTTTTGTTCATATCCCATCAAAAGGCAAGTATAGAGTAACAAAATTAATCACATAAATTCAAGGAGGGTACTTGTGGCCAAATTTAGGACCTTATATATTTTAAATGCATGATCTACCACTGGCCTATGCCCTAATTCTTTAATCACTTTAATTTTCAATCTTGTTTTTCCATCATCCCATATGTATGTCAATTCTTCTAGAGTTGTAGGCTTGTCTTTTTATTGTCAGAGCAAAGTCTGAGTAAATGATTTTGTTCTGTATTTTGGCCTTTGTAACTCTGGGTCAAATTCAAAAGAATTATGGCTAAAAATGTTACTTTGCTAAAGACACGAATTCTTTTCCATCTCCAACTATTTCGTCCTTCCATGTTAGATGGAAAGTTCTACTTATAGATACCTGGGATCCAACTGTGGGTCCATTTTGACAGCTAGCCACATAGTTTTTGTTTACTTCTCATTATGGGAGAACACTGGTTAGTTTTTGTCAACTTGATACAAGTGAGAGTTACCTGGGAAGAGACAACTTCAGCTGAAGACTTGCCTCTAGCAGATTGACCTGTGGCCCAAGTATCTGGGAGTAGTTTCTTGATTATTAATTGATGTGCGAGGGCCCAGATCACTATGGGCACTGTCACCACTTGACAGGTAGTCTTGCGTGAGAAAGCCATGGAGAAACAAGCCAACAAATAGCATTTCTCTGTGGTATATGCTTAAATTCTAGCCCCTAGACTCTTGCTAAGTACCTGTTCTGACTTCTTTTTGTGGTAGACTGTAAAGTATAAGATGAAATAAATCCTTTCCTCCTCAAGTTGGTTTTGACCTGTTTTTATCATCTCAACAGAAAGAAAACTAGGATGAGGTGGGGGATGCCTTGAAGAGGTTATTCTGTCACATCTATTATTCCTGTTCCTTGCCTCTCAAGCTCAAATATTTCCAGAAAGACCCCCCTTCCTTCCCACCTCAGTGTGATTAGTGACACTACTGGTGCACTTGCACTGTGTTAACTGTTATGCCAACAGAACACAGCAACTGGACTTTTCAGATATATTTAACTGGTGTTTTTACAAAGACAATCCATGTTTCTATAAAATTTCCTTGCAAAAGTACAAGCTTTCCACCTGGAAATTTTCCTTTTCTTCCTCAGGGAGTTTTCTGTAGCTATTTAATACATCTATGTGGTAATGCTCTTGTTTTTTATTGCACATCAACATTTAGCACATCAACATTTATACAAGCTAAATTATAGAGCCAATGTAAGTGTCTAACAATAGAGGAATAGATAGTGAAAATGTGACACCTATACATAACAGATAAATAAATAAAGAACAAAGTCATATTTTCAGAGAAATATTGTATAAAGTGGAGGAAATTACATTAAGTGAGTTAAGCCACACCAGAGGGAGAGAAGCAACACATTTTCTCTCATTTTTGTTTCTTAGATTTTATATAGATACATATATTCATGATAATATATGTGTATGTATAATGTGTGTGCATATAAGAAAAACTGTCTACAGGTTCAACATTGTTTGCATAAAGAACTACTTCAGCTTAAATAATTTGGATCAGAGAATATTATTGTCTTAAAGATATAGAGAGTCTGTAGAGATTCTATTGACTGCCTAGAACAACAGTACTATTACAAAGTCTCACTTCCTGGTTACTTTACAAATTGAAGCATTAAGTACTTCGACCATCATGTTTTTCCAGGCTTTTCCATTTAAAGTGGAATGTCCTTTCTTTTAGAGTTGGCACTTTGGCAGGATTCTGAATTAGAAGTGGCGTTCTGTGTGGATATATAGATTATAGTTCATGTGAAAATATGTTTGTTGTGGACTTTTTTACTTGAATCAATGTTACATTGAATAGAAATTTAATCTTAGAGAAGTAGTCTAAATGAGTGTGACAGCAGTTGAATAGTGCCAAACATATGGTAACAAAGAGATAGCCTCTCAAATCCCAATGATTTTCAGTTCTTGCCTATCAGGAGCAGAATGATATATGCTTTAAGGAACTATCTTTTATGAGTTACTCTATGGTTGGAGCCACTGTCCAGAGTTAAATCAGCATGGGAGTGGAACAAAGTTTTCAGAACATCCCATGGGCTTTCATGGCTGTTTTGGTGATGTGGAAGATACCTGAATGGGAATTATTCGTTTTAGAAGTATCCATTTAAAACTATTTAAATATACTTTTAGACTCCATGGACATCCTGTTCTTGATCAAAGTAGATAAAAATTTCCATCTGGGAAGTTTTCCACAAATGTTTCATCTGTGGGCAAGAGCTATCTCATGGTGAGCTAAGTATGGACAAGTCACTGCTAAAATCTTTTAACACTAGTGAATCCACACTAAATAAATGTGAACCTCATTTCCATCATTGTCCTTCAGCAGTTATTAGAACATTCATACTTTTCTGGGAAATATGGGAAACTATGCTATTGATGGCATTTTCTTTCTGTAAAAAAATATATTACATTCTTATCTCTCAACATGATAAAAGAGTTCCATTGGTCTTTGTCTCTGTATATTTCAACTGAAATAGACATTCAGGAGGCAGATGCTCTCAGGGACTCTGCAGAAAGGACTCTGGCATGAGATAGGACACTCTCTAGCTTATCCTCAAAACTCGGTATCACGTTAATTAATTGAGGCCCCAAGGTTGTCAATATCAAACACATGCAATGCATCCTTTAGATCTGAAGCCTGAAACCAAAGCCAGAATTTTAAGTCACAGAGCTATAACTGATAGCACGTGGAAAATTTCAAAGCTGTGCAGGGGATTTAAGGAGACTTGCTTCCATTAATCTTGCTGGAAGTCTCACATCTAAATCCCTGTGCATTGCTTTAAAAATTTGCTCAAAAACGAGTCAGCATACAAAGTATGGACAAGTTATTCATTATGGCTTTTACTTTACAACACTCTGAAACTGTTTCTAAGTAATTTAGCACCAAGTTTCCTCTTCTATAAAAGATCAGAAAATACTTTCTATCTAAATGAAAGATTTGCTTTATGATAACATGATCCTTTACAAAGAAGGAAAACTAGATTTCACTCAGACCTTGGCTGGAAAGGAAAATAAAGTTCAATAAATGATAGCTTGGCTATTGATCTCTGTTTCTTTTTTACATAAAAAAGGATCCAAGCTAGGAAAATTTATTGCTAGAACTGAATATATATATATGTCATTAGACAAATGTAATCCAGAAAATAAGGTTTGGGATAGGAAAGGTCTGAGCTTCACATTAACCTGCCTATATAGTAGAGATTGCTAGGTAGGTTAGGTTTACCTAAAACTTCATAAAATTTTGGCTTTATATTGGGGCTTTGTATATAATTTTTAAAGATCATCTGATCAAATCAAGTTCTGAGAATGATAATTTGATAATTGTCTGATGGGCCAGTTAGTGTGAGTGGAAAAGGAAGACTGGCAAGCTGACCAGGGGGATATTTAAGAGAGCAACTTAGTAGATGATATGAAACTAAGGAAATTCATTTGTAATTACAATGCAGAGAAGTGAGGCCTTGGACTCGGTATGGTGATGAGAGGTCTCTGCCTGAGTGTGCTGTTGAGAGAAATCTGGCAGTGGGGTAGAAAAAACTCCAACTTAGTGTAGATGCTGAGAAGGAAGGGATAACATAATTCCAGCTCAGGGTGTGTTGATTGGACAGAAACAGAAGTGGAAGGAGCTTGAACAAGAGAAAGAAGATAATGATTTCTTATTTACTTATGAGAGCTTAGAGTTCTCAGAGATCTATTAGTAATTAATGAATGCATTTGGGGACTAGGGGTTAAGATTTCAAGAGGCTGTAAGTTTTAAGATTTAAGAGACCATGAGGCTAACAAGCTCATCTGAGGGGAAAAAAAAGAGTATAAATGGCAATATGATTGACCACACAATCTTGGTGGTTTCTGAGGTTAGAAAAGGAGCCAAGAAAGGACATGAAAAATGGTCTTTGGGATGAGAAGAGGCCAAGAAAAAGCAGCAAAATTAAAACTATAGAGAAATGCCATCAAGGGTCCCATTGGGGGCACAATGTTTAAGTCAGACAACGTCATTACATTTGGTAATTATGGAACTATTGATGTCCCTATTTACAACATCATATGTGTGCATGTACATGTGTGTGCTCCTTTGTGTACAGATGCATAAGTGTGTACAGGTGTGTGTGTGTGTGTGTGTGTGTGTGTGTGTGTGTGTGTGTGTGTGTGTGTGAATGCCAGAAGTCAACTTCAAGTTTACCTTAGTAGGACCTAGGACTTACTGATTAGTCTAAGCTGGCCTGCAAACAAGGCAGTCATCTGCTTGTCTCTCTAGCCCTGAGATCACAAAGACATGCTACCACTCCTGCTGCTTTATATGGGTGTTGGAGAACAAACTTAGGTCCTCATAGTAAAACAGCAAGCGCTTTAACCACTGATCAATTTCTTCTTCCTACACAAAGCATTTTAAATAGAGTTTAAATAGATAAGGATAACTAGAGATTTAGGAATAATCAAGAATACAGATGAAAAAAAATATTGGTATTTAGCAAGTTATGGATATTTGTAGACAGAGTAAAACAGATACTTGGGGTAGTGGCATAGAAAGGTAAAGATTGAGCCATAAAGACATTCTGGAAAGGAAGAGTGACTTGAGCATATTTAGGGATATATGAAAGACTCGAGTGAAAATAGAAGAACCCTTGAGCAAAGAACTTTGATATTGCAATTGGTACATGCTTTAAAAGATTGATTCATACTCCCCTTGTGATGTAAAGTCAAGCACAAGTGGATGCTCAGAGCACTGTCTGTATCAGTCATGGATCTGATTTACTTCAAAAAATAACCTCATTTCCTCAAAACAACACTGCACTGAAGAGTGTTTCTTGTCTACATCATGTTTGGTATGAGGACAGCTGGAGGCACTTACCTCAGTCACTTGGGGATCTGTAGTAAATGAGCACGATCTTAGAAGCATTTCTCAGGCATCACTGTGGAAGAAAGATGACATTGATAACCCCATATTACTTCTCATACTTTTCTAACAGAAGTGACAAATGTCACCTTTTCTCACTACTCAGTGGCCATAGTTATCTGACTCTAAGTGATCATGGAAGAGCAACACTACCAGGTATCTGGAAAGAGAACTGAAAATATTGAAAACATTTATAAAAATACCAACATTACCTTAAAAACTTGAATAAAGTTAGAGAATTCAGAGGATGGATGAGGTAGCAAAATGGGCTGAATTAATTACATTGTACAGTGCTATTATGCTTCTTGAGATACAGATGATATTGAAATCCTCTCCCAGGAACACCTGTGAAGGGAAGTCCATAATTGTTTCTGAATGCATCAAATAAAATGAGACAATGAGCCTCCTCTGCTGTGTTAGTGATAATCAGTTTCTTTTGCATGTGACAGGAATAAAGAATATGCTAGTGGCTGAAATAAGATGCAATTCATTTTTCTCTCCTCTCAAAGTCTAGCTATAAGGTTTAGAAGCTCTGTGATTACAGTGGATCAGGTTTCTTCTACCTACGTTTCCCATCATCTTCCATACTTGAATTTCCTTTTGTGAGCACAGGTATGTGTGCCATATCTACTGCTTGCATGTGTCCAAGGCAGCAAGAAACTTCCTGCAAGGTATGCTACCAATTCTGGGTATGTTACATTGACCAGAGCAAAGTCATTAAAAAAGGGATGGGTGGTTCATCTGGCTTTTATTCTGCGTGTTCATAAGTTTAACTAACAATCAGAAATCCCACTTCAAATTAAGCCATAGAGAACTGGTCCCACATGACTGTTCTCTGTACATTTCACCAGCCCTGTGTAGAAGGTCCTTCTTTTTTTTGAGCTGAAGTCCCCTCATATTTTGTGAATTCTTCATTTAGATATGAATCAGGGAGTCCATGCCCAATATAAAGAGTATATTGACATATTGACTTGCTTGGGACATCTGGATTTGGGGTACTGGAAATAGAAGCTAATTAGTTGGTGTGTGAGAGAAGGAATCTCAGCATTGTTTTTGGTGCAAAGATAAAATAGGTTTTCATCTTTCATTTTATGGCTACTTGCTAGTTTTCCTTCATTCATAGCTCTTGTATGGATGATAGTGAGCTTGAAAATGTTTCATCAATGTTTTCAGTTGGTTATGAGTTCAGGCAACTCTGCTATAAAGGATCGTGCTCCATTCATGTGGAGTTCCTGCTATGATCTCTAAAGATGTAATGAGGTTTGGAGGACAATGACGGTCTCTCATTTTTGTTTTTCTCCCATTGTGGGAGCTGTGAGACGCAATGGAGTTTTCCTGCCAAGAGAAGCAGAGACAAAATGCTGTGGAGCTTCAAAAACATGAGCAGTTGGCAGCTGTGTCTGACCCAGCCTTGGAGCTGGCAGACACTTCAGGAAACAGTAGCTGTCTTCTACTTTATACTGTTGATTTTCATGTGCTCTTTGATAGTCTTTCAGCTTTACACACCAGATGTTGGACTTTTATTATTATTGTGTTGGTAGTAATAACACAATTTTGAGTCTTAAGAGAATGTATTATTCAACTTGCAGATGAAGGTATGCCTTGCCAAACACACATGAATTAAACATCTAGCAGTCCAGGGCTTGACAAGGCTGAGCTTCGTGGACAACAAGAAGGTGGTTAGGAAATGGATGATAGAGAATTCTGAGAAAACAGGTTCCCCTTTTGTTGTTCTTGTTCTTTAAGGTTCAGAATATGAGGGGGAGGCAGATGTCTGGGTAGACAATGCACCTGTTATATGAGTGCAAGAAGTAGTGTTCCAATCCCCAGAACTCATATAAAACTGAGATGAGATAGTGAGCATCTGTAACCTCAGTGCACCTCAGGCAAAATAGGAAGTGTAGAAACCCTAGAATCTCCAGGGCCAGCTAGCTTGTTGTATGCAATGGCGAACAGCAAGACACTGTCTAAAATCATTTAAGGCAAGGACTGACACCCAAGGCTTATCTCTTCCCTCTACATATGTGCTACTGCACATGTTCTCATACATGCTCACACATGAACACTGACACATGGGTACTCCCACACATACTGTGGTGGTTTAAATGAGATGGACCATTCTTGGGCATTTGAATACTTGGTTCCTTGTTGGTGATCCTATTCAGGGAGGCTTAGCAGATGGGGCTTTACTGGAGTAAGGACAGCACTGGAACAGGATTGAGGTTTAAAAGCCTCTTGCTATCTCATGTTTTTCCTCTGTTTCCTATTTGTGGTTCAGTATGTTAAGCTCTCAGCTCTTAGTTTTCCACTACAGTGGCCATGTCTGTCTGTTGTCCTTCCTCCAGCATAATGGTGATGGATATTTATGCCTCTGGGACTATAAGTCCCAAATAAACCCTTCCTATTATGTTACCCTGGTATGGTGTTTTATTCCTACAATAGGAGAGTATCACACACACACACACTCACACACATTCTCACACATACACTCACACATGCACACACACATTCACACACACACACTCATACACATACTCACACACACTCACACACAGTCACACTCACACACTCACACATGCACACACACACACACACACACACACACACACACACACACACACACACAGGCACGCACACACACCATGCCTATGCGACTGTAAGTCCCAAATAAACCCTTTCTATTATAAGTTGTCTTGGTATGTGTTTTATCCCTACAACAGGAGAGTATCACACACACACACACACACACACACACACACACACTCACACACACATACACTCACACATGCAAACACACACTCACACATACATACACTCACACATGCACACACACACTCACACACACTCATACAAATACTCACACACTCACACACACACACACACACACACACACACACACATGCACACACCATGCCTATGCGACTGTGAGTCCCAAATAAGCCTTTCCTATTATAAGTTGCCTTGGTATGTGTTTTATCCCTATAACAGGAGAGTATCACACACCAATATGATAAAGAAGCTGAGGAAACTGCACAAAGCTGGTAAAGTACTTTACATTGGTACTTGTAGTACTTGTGACATAAGAATGAACAGCTGAATTTAAGATACCAGAACCTGTGTAAAAAAGCTGGGTGTGGCCCTATATGCCCGTGATCCTAGCCCTGGGAAAGCAGACAGAAGTATCCCAGGGGCCTAGTTGGCCTGCCAATCTAGATGAGTTGTAGAGTTCTGGGTTTGGTGACAGATTTATTTCAAAACACAGGTGGAGAGCAATTAGGGGCAGTCTACATTAATGATCAGTGCTACATCTGCTTTCCATGTGCATGTTAACATGGATGTATACATCCGTATGAACATGTACACACATATCACCCTTAAGGAAAAAATTGTATAATGGCATTAAAACAAAAGAAGAACATTTAAAACAGAGGTGTTTTCCATCTAATAACCTGTGGTTTTTAAAATCACAAAAGAGTAAAAGATATAAGTAAATCACTTTTGAGAATAGGAAACAAACTCCAAACCTTCATAATTTTACAATTTATGTCACATTCATTCATGGCCATTATGTTTGAAAATCATATAATAACTATGACTCTTATCTTCTAGAGAAAGATCACTTTCCTCTAATGTCATAAGTGAGTTATGTGATAGAATTCAATATTGATTATGTTCTTCTTTATATTTTGACAAACTCAGATTATTCTTACAATTTCATAGCTTTTCCATATAAAGAAATTTATCTAGATGTTAGCCTTCCTTTCTTACAAACAAATATAAATCAAAAAAATTCTTAAAACTTGACATTGAACTTGACATACCCCCACTTATTCCAGTCATTTTTAAAAGTTATGTGATGCTGCCCACGTCACAATGAAGCATTTGAAAATAAGATTTTATTGTAGGATGCCAAACCATCTTTTAAAGTTCAAATACATATATCGATTCCTCACACTTATTTATCCATTGTTTATGTTGATTTTAGTCTAAGGGGGTATGCACTAATAAGAGATAACTATTCTTTATGCCATGTCATATCTTTCTTCTTTATATATGAGAGAGATGATGCAATCTGTTGTTTTGGATAACCATGACTGCAGGGAATACAGATCAATCAAATCATATCAGTTTGTAACACAGTTTCTTGACAAGACATATTGCACTAACATTGATAGTACATTGTGAACAGTAGATTGCAATCTCTATGATAGGAAGAGTGGGAATATCAAACAACCTCAGTTGAAGTTGCATTGAAGAACCATAAAAAGTTCCTTATGCTAGATTCATGTTGTCAGAATGTCACACTGAACAATTGATTGGACTCTAGGTCACTGCCCATCCCACAGAAAGTTTCCCTAATGAATCTGGATGCAAATATTAATGAATGGGCATGGGAATGAGACATTTTTAAAGTATGAAAAAAAGATTTGATACTCCCTTGATAAAATTGTGATTATTCTAGATTTTTGAGTTTGTGTCTTTGGATTTAAGTGTGATTGGCATTTCCTCATAGAGTCAAAAGGTACTAATGTTTCATAAAGATACTGAAATATAAGGTAAAGTTATTTGGTATCAGAGTATCCATGGGTTTTAATGAACAAGAAAGATCACTGACTCTTACTTTGCCTTTTTCTCTCCTTGGAGTTTATAGGTCTTCATTCGCTAAAAATCACAGTGCCAAACATAAAGAATGAAAGAGCTTGGCATGTATCATGTATTTACCATTGTATTAACTGAACTATAAATGGGATTTTTGGTCAATAACATAAAACACACTGCCCAGAGCACACAAAGAGAAACCCAGAGAGATCCAGATATTTAGTGGAGTGAAGAATGGGCCACACTAAAAGTCCCTTCTGGAAGTCAATTCAAATAAAGTGCATTGTGTTGCCTCATTGATCTCCTTGCTGTGTCATTTAAAAATCTCAGGCAAACCAGAAATTCAATTTCAAGAAACTTGTGCACTTTTCTTCCTCCAAGCATAGTTGTCACTCTCCAATACTACTCTTATCATTGTACTACATATTTTCAATATCCCTGCTGATCAAACTTTAGTGCCTTGACCTGCAATGTATTGATGGTTTATTTTTATGATGTTGTCCAGTATTTTCCTTCTTCCTGTCACTCGAATGCACATAACCGAGATCTTGTCATTCCCATAACCAAGACTCCTCCATGATTTCAATGACTCCATTTACTCTCATGCTAACAGTTCCTATTTTCCCAGTTCACCTCTACCACTGTCTTTTTTAAAAGATGTATATATAACTTTCCTTTTCTATCATTGGGACTTTTGCTGTTTTTATTAAAATTTACATTTACTTTATATGTTTGTACACATGTATGGGTGTCTATATATACATCATGTGAATGTGTGGATGTCAAAGGACATCTTGCAGGACTCAGGTTCTCTTCTTACATTGTTTGGGTATCAGGGGTTGAATTCAAGTTGAGAAGCTTGGTGGCAGGTACCTTTGCATTCTGATCTATCTGATCTACTTTCCATCATTGGGACTTAATGGATACACCTTCTAATTGTTACTTAAAACCCACTGATTTTCAGTTTCTTTCATGCTCATTGTGTCCTCAATCCTCTCTTCTAACTGCCACTTCCATGTTTAATCATCATTGCTCCTTCACATGCAAGGTTGTATCTTGTGGCCTCATTCAGTTGGAAATATCCCCTCAATCCTGGGTGATTACACTTCTTGCTCATTCTGTGGCATCATTTGCCATGGCTCAGTGTGTCTAAGAAGTGGGCCTTGATGGACTAATCTTATGTGAAGGTCTTGATTGAGACATGGGTGGAACTGTGGAATGAAGAGTTCTGTGGTGCAAATAACCCAGAAAACCAGGACTAGGAACATCTTGTTCTTCCCCCATAATGACATTTTGGATTTTACATTCAATTGTCACATCTATTCTCTGTATCCTCCTGTCTTGATTAGGGCTTCAGTTGCTGTGAAGAGGCACCATGGCCACAGTAACTTTTATAAAGGAAAACATTTAATTGTGGTGGCTTGCAGTTTCAGAGGTTTAGTCTATTACCATCATGGTGGGACATGATGGAGTGCAGGCAGACATGGTGCTGTAGCTGTAGATGAGATTTTTACATCTTGATCCACCAGCAATAGGAAGAAGGGAACTGTCTATCACACTGAGCACAGCTTGAACAAAGGAGACCTCAAAGCCCACCCTCACAGTGACATACTTCCTCCAACAAGGCCACACCTACTCCAAAAAGGCCACACCTCCTAATAATACCACTACTTTTGGGGGGCCAATTTTCTTTCACTCTACTGTACCTCCTTTGTAATTTTTATTCTTTCTACCCCATTTCACTTATAAACTTGAAGATTTTCAAATTTTTTCTCCTGGGCTCCATTAGTTCTCATTAAAAGATTTTCTTTGGAAGAATTTTCTCTCCTTTGCATGAGTTAAATGCTACCCTTGCATTTAATAAGTTAGTTAACACCTTTACTTTGTATATAAGAACCATTGACATAAGGATGGTGGGACACTGGGGAATCAGTCCCCAATATAGCCAGGTTATTACTTGGGTAAACAATTCAAAATAACCAAGTAGACTAAAAATCACTCTGCTCTTTATGAAAAACCATTTGATGAAAGCATTTAGCAATACCAGATAATACAGCCTCTTCTGGAAAGAATTTTGGGTTAAATTCTAAGGAATTTCTATGGCTACTGTTAAGTCTTGGTAGTGTATAAATTTTTATTGTGTGTGTGTGTGTGAGAGAGAGAGAGAGAGAGAGAGAGAGAGAGAGAGAGAGAGAGAGAGAGAGAGAGAAGAGATACCAGTGCAGAAGTATATTATAGAAACTAGATACTGGGTTATCGCTGTCAGCCTACACATCACTTTTTTTTTTTTTTTTTTTTTAAGACTGGGTCATTCACTGAACCTGGAGCTCTCCATTCTAACTAGAATTTTTAGCCTATGAGGCCATGCAATTCATGTCTCTGCTTCTAGTGCTAAGTTACAGATATATGCTTTTCCTGGCTTTTTATGCAGGAGATAGGCATCCAAATTCAGTTGTTTATGGTTGTACAACAAGCACTTCACCCACTGAGTCATCATCTCATCTCTTAAATTAATCTATTCTAATTTAATATTTAGAATTCTGACTTGCTATAGAAACTGGCTTGTGCACTATGGAGGCTAAGAGAATCTGTGCACTGTTCACTTAGAAGCTTCAGACCCAAGGAAGCCAAAGATCTAGTCAATCCAAAGGTCTGAGTAGGATTGGAGATGATAGAACAGATAGAAGTCCCAGCTTAAACAGGAAACAAAATTACTCACTAATTCAACTCCATTTATTCATTCTGTTCAGATCCTTCACAGACTAGGTGGTGAGGAGAGATCTCTGTTTTACTCATTTCAATGTTAATGTGCTCTAGGCACTCCCCCTTTCCATAACCAGAAATGATAATTTATGAGGGATATTTATTAGCCTATTGCAGTGGTTCTCAACCTGTGGATCATGAACTCTTTGGGGTCACCTATCAGACATTACAGTTCATAACAATAGCAAAATTACAGGTATGAAGTAACAATGAAATAATTTTATGGTTTGGTGTAGGGGTAGTTGTCTGTGCTTTACCTCTGAAGCACTGCCCCTAGTAGGCAGCAGATAGCTGCCAGATACCTGGGGTATGGCTGAGGGGTTCCCTTAAGACCTGGAATGCAGTGTTTACTCTCTTGACTACCTCGTGGTCTTGGATGCTAGATACTGGTATTGCGGACCAAGACAGAGCTCTTCAGAGAACTGTGTTGGACTGCGCCTCACCTCTCCTGAACCCTGTGACCCAAAATAAAACCTTTTGATTATCAGACAGACTCCATGGAATTGCCTCATTTTAGTTGGGGATCACCACAACATGAGGAACTGTATTAAAGGGTTACACTGAATAAAACTACACCACAGTGTTAGGAAGGTCGAGAACCACTGGCCGAGAGTTTACCACAGAACTAGCGTTTCGCTTAAATAAACTATGTTCTGTGGAACCAAAGAGTCTCTTATCACACAATAAGCCCTGGATTCATCTATATGTGTTGGTCTTAAGGAGAATTTCATAAAATGTAAAAGATGTTGGAGCATGCTGCATGGAAAACTGTAAATCTAACAGTAATTTCATTTTGCAGTGGAATGGTTTTTGTCAGACTATTGCAAATTAGATTCAAATATAGGTAAGTTGTAGATTGTGGCTGGATATATAAATATCACTAAGTAAGTTAATTCAAAGCATAAAATGATGAAAGTTCATCATTAAAAACAAGAGTAACAAAAGTAAAGTAGGAGACTCTCCTGTTCATTTAAAAAGATAACTACACAGGAAATCTCTATAGAAAAGGCCACAGCTTTACTGTGGGACAATTCCATTTGTAAGGTGTAATGGAAAAAGTACCTGCATTTATGAATGTCTAGTTGTGATAGACAGCCATTTCATTATATGATAAAATACCAGGGGGCAGCAACTTAGAGCATGGAATACTTATCTTATTCTTGTTTTTAGAGATTTCGTTTTTTTAGTAACAGTGATGGGGCAGAGCTTCACCATCACCAGGAAACAAAGTCAAGATAGGAAGTAGCCAGGAGAAGTCATCTGAGGGGAAGATATACTTCCGGTGACCTACTTTCTCTCCTGCTTGTTCAGAGTATCCATCCATCACTGGATTACTGAGAGTCTTCATGATTTAACTAACTCTACAAGCATCCTCATAGCCTCATCTAGATTTGTGCTTTATTAATGACTTGACACCACTTCAATCAAGTTGACAATCAATATTAAACCATGCCAATAAGTGTAAATCTAGAGAAAAGTATGCAGTTCTACATATAAGCTTACAAACCCAACTAAAAGATATGAAAGGATAGAGTGAGTGCTTCCCATATCTCTTTAAATTAACCCTATAGTTCAAAACAATACCATTTCAACTCCAAACAGATTTTCAATTTCTAACAAAATGGTTCTGAAGTTCATTGGCTATATAAGCTGTGATGAGAAAAATCCATTACATATTTGAAAGAGTGCTTATGAGGTCTACGAACATACCAGGTATCAGCTTATACTAGAAAGCTACTGCAGAAACCTGGGTTTATTGACTTAGGAAGAAGAACAGGGACCAGTGCTTTCAGAACAAAGTTTCTGGAAGGACACATTTATGCAAAATCTATTGTTTGGATCAATAAGCCCTTCAGACCAGTTGGAGAAAGGAAGGTGTGCCTGACAGTGTGCTTCTTTACTCAGATCCTCTGTTGAGTCCACCCTGGCACAAGTCCTTCAAGGCACTGACCACCTTGCTACTAGGTTTTTCTAAGAAGTGTGTGGTCCTACTCCAGGGGACCTCTAGTAACTTGCAAAAGACCACCTGACTGACGCATGCAGCTGGAGAGGGAATGAGAGCTAATAGGTGAAAGTTTCTCCTTTGAGACATGAATGATTATTTCTGATCCCTGTTTTTTAATTATACTAAGTATTTAGTCAAGTGTAGTTATACTAGGGGAGGCTTAAGGTTTACCTCTTCTCTATTATTATCTAGCCTTAATTCATGCTCCATGAGAACATATATTTGAATAAGACACAACCCTGGTCCTGGCTTCTGTTCTTTTAAGTTTAAGTACTCAGGTTACATCAGATGGAACATGAGATAAAGGTTACTGAGAACTTTGCTGTTTGACAAGTAAAGGGATCATGAAACCTTTTCACATAAACATATGACAAAAGTCAGAAAATTAAAGGTAGAAATTATGAAAGTATTTGAAATTCTGCCCAAGTAGAGACTCCCACCCAACTTCCTTGAATGATGTTTCTCAGGTTCTCTTATTTGCTTCAGCAATGCAGTTTCATAGTTTTCTTTGTTTTTAGTTGTAATTACATGTTTGTGGGAGGCTCTACTAATTTTCACTGTTCTATAAGCTCATTCATCTCTGTAACCCCTTATATTTTAATTGGATTCCAAGCAGACAGTAGACATAAATATGTTATTTCAGCCTCCCATCTTGACCTGTAGTATGTCTAGTTTGGTGTTAGATATATCTCTTACCAACACTAAAGACCTGTGCTAAGACATTTAACTTAATATTGTCTAACAAGCCCACTTTTCTCACAAACTATGAAAATCACTAAGTTATTATCAATTGTCCCATTGAGTCAAAAATGCCACTTGATGTTACATGGTCTTCATCACAACATTTATGAGCTAGAAATAATTTAGTTACTATATTTCTGATATATGGCTTGCTGGACAAACTATCCCATGCATTGTTGCTTGGTATCCCTTGAGAATTCCCTCTGCAAAAAAATTGTACAAATTAGCATTTATGTGCTGGAAGCCTGGTACCTCATATTTGTCTTTATAGATAATTTAAAATTATCTACTGTCAGATTGAATTAAATATTAAGGAGCATTATTGTTATGTGGCTTAATTTAACTTAATGGAATTCTATGAAGAATTGATATGACATAGGCATACAAGAACATGCATTTGACTGAATTTAATTGTATGTAATTTGCCTATTTTAAGTATACAGTTATAAGTTCATTATTGAGAACCTTATGTGCTCTCAATTAAGATACATATTAAGTTACTCACTTTTGACTATTTTTTTTGTTATTAGTAATCAAGCTATTTAGTTAAAATATATCAATCATGTGCATATGAGAGCAAAATACTGAGTCCAAATCTCACTTATCTGTTATAAGGATCCCATTTTCTAATTAATATATAAAAAGGGCAGCTACCCTTCTGCTTTATTTATCTATATAAAGAATTTTATTATTGGTATTAAGCAGTGTTTGTTAAAAATGAGGGCACAGACTAATTTAGGCTTCATGATTTGTAATCCCTTCATTTCAAAATAATAAATGTTTAGAATTGTAATATCTGCTTGGCAAGAGTTTTTCCTTTAATAAGTATGTGTTATACTTCCTTCTGTTCTGAATAGTTTTTGCTTGAACTCTATTTTATCAGGTAGTATATGCTATATCTGCTTGCTTCTTGGGCTTTTTTACATTCTTTTACCTCGGGGTAATATTTATCCATTATGGTGAGGTATATTTCTTGGTTGCAGAAGAGAGATGAATTCTGTTTTCTAGTCCAGTCTGTTAGTTTATATGTTTATTAGGAACTTGAGACCATTAATATTAAGAGTTATTAATAAGCAGAGTTCATTAATTCCTCTCATTTTGTTGTTGTAGTATGAGTCTTCCCCTTACTCTTTAGATTTACTGTTCTGGGATTATTTATTCCTGTGTCCTCTCAATGTAGTTAACTTTCTCATCAGACTGAAGTTTCTCTAACAGTGCCATCTATAGAGCTGAATTGGTGGACATATATTGCTTATGTTCATTTTAATTGTAGAATATTTTCTTACAAAGAATGCAGTTAATAATTTTACTCTGGATAGTCAACTGGGCTGGCATATTTGATCTTTCATTGCTTGTACAGCATCAGTCCTGGCCCTTCTGGCTTTCATGGTCTCCATTAAAAGTCAGATGTTGTTTTCAAGAGTCTGCTTTTATATGTGTCTTTGTCTTTTTCCAAATGAAAACACAACATGACCAAACATGTCGGATACAATGAAGGCAGTTGTAAAAGGCAAGTTCACAGCACTAAGTGTCTACATTGAAAACTGCATTTCTCATATTAATAACTTAACCACATACTTGAAAACTCTATAACAACAAGGAGAAATAATACCCTACCCCCCAAAAAAAGAGTAGACAAGAAGAAATAATTAAACCCAAGGCTGAAATCAACAAAATAGAAACAAAACCATACAAATAATCAATGAAATGAAGAGTTGGTTCTTTGAGAAATTTAAAAAATGACAAATGTCTTGCCTAATTATTAAAAAGACAGACATAAAAGATCCAAATTAATAAAATTAGAGATAAAAAGCGAAACATTATAATAGATACTGAGAAATTTAGAGAATCACATGGACAAACTTTAAAAATCTGTATTCTACCAGAACAGAAAATAAAAGAAATGAAGAATTTCTTGATATATCAAAAAATTAATAAAATACCAATAGAATTGGTAGGATATAAATATATATATATATATATATATATATATATATGTGTGTGTGTGTGTGTGTGTGTGTGTGTGTGTGTGTGTGTGTGTGTGTATGTGTAATTCTACTAATTTTAATCCAAGAATAAATAAATAATTTAAACAGATAAATAACCCTTAGTGAAATAGAAGCAGTGATTAAAAAATTTCCCACTCTCCCACCCCTCCAAAAAACCCTCCAGGGCCAGATGGATTCAACACAGTTACATTGGACCTATACAGGAGGACTAGTGCCAATACTCTTCAACTTTTATTCTAAAAAATATAAACTGAAGAAACATTGCCTAATTCTTTTCATGAAGCCACTACTACCCTGATATCAAAAAATCACACAAGACCTAACAACAAAAAACAATTATAGACCATCCCTTATGATCCTAGATGTAAACATTCTCAATAAAATATTTGCAAACCAAATTCAAGAACTAATGGAAAAGATCATTTACCAAAACCAAGTCAGCTTTAGTCCAGAGATGCATGGATGGCTCAACATATGTGAACCAATAAGCTTAATCCACCACATAAACAGCTTTAAAAGATCATCTCATTAGAGGCAGGAAAAGCCTTTGGAAAAATGCACCACCCCTTCATGTTAAAAGTCCTGGAGAGACTTGGAATCCAAGGGACATATCTCAACACAGTAAAGGCAATTTACAGTAAGCTCACAGCCAACATCATCATAAATGCATTTCTACTAAAATCATGAACAAGACAAAAATATCTACTCCCTCCATATGTGTTCAATATAGTACCTGAAGTCTTAGCTACAGAACGAAGACAACCGAATGATTCAAATACAGAAGGAAGAAGGCAAAGTATCTTCATGTATAATATCTAATTTTATACATAAAAACCCTGAGGACCACTTAAGGAAATTTCTACACTTGATAAATACTTTTAGCAAAGTAGGAGGCACAATATTAATGCACAAAAATCAGTAGCCTCCCTAAATATAATTAATAAACACTTAGAAGGAAAGCTGGAAACAGCATGTTTTACAAATAGCCTTAAAGATATCTTGAGATAACCCTAACCAAGGTTATAATCCTCTATCCGATGTATAATTGGTAAAGATGAGGCTTTATAAAGCTAAAACAAAGAAACAAAAAAGCTTTTGTACAGCCAAGGACACCATCCTTTGAGCAAACCAGCAGTCTAAAGAGTGAGAAAAACATCCTTACCAATTGCACATCTGATAGAGTTAGTGTCTAGAATGTATTAAAAACTAAAAAGAAAAAACCCTTGAACATCAAGAAAAACAAATAACTCAATTAAATACTAGAGTATAGAACCAAACAGAGGTCTCAAAAGATGAAACACAAATGGATGACAAACACTTTAAAAATGTCCAACATCCTTAGCTACCAGGGAAATTCAAATTCAAATTACTTTGAGATTTCATCCACTCAGTTTGGCCAAGATCAATAAAACAAATGACAGCACATACTAGCAATGATGCAGGGAATGTGGAACACTTATTAACACTTGTTGGAGTGAAAACTAATAAGCCACTATTGAAATCACTGTGGCAGTTCCTCAAAAATCTGGAAATCAATCTATTACAAGATTCAACTATACTATTCTTAGGCATATATCCAAAGAGCCTATATCTTGCTGTTAAGGGGTTACCTGAGAAGACTAGTACGACATGGCTTAAACCAATAAAATTTTTATTAGCCAGCAACTACAGTGGGTATTCAGAATCCCAACATATCCTAAGCCTTTCTTGGGGTGAGCTTTTAAGCACAAAAATGAGTCATGGGTAGACATACTTCAGCTAACAAGAACAGTTAGCCAGAAGCAAAACCACAGAAGCCAAAAAATAAGGTCAGTACATTTAAAGACATTCTCAGAGCTATGGACTATGGTGGATTAGGCCTTAGTTTTCATTTTGGTGGGTGATGCTGTCTGTGTGCTGAATTTTATGGCCTGAATGGTACTTCCAGCATAGAGTCAGATGTGGCATGGTCTGGGGGCCTGTTACATTACTATGAAGATACTTATTCATCCATTTTCATTTTTGCTCATTCTGTAACAGCCAGAAATTGGAAACAGCCTAGATGTTCATCAGAATGGATAATGAAAATGTCATTATTCCACTATGAGGAAAAAAATGAAATTTGCAGGTAAATGAATGGAGTTAGATATGTTCATCTTGAGCAAGGTAACACAGATACCAAAAGACAAATGTTTTGTTTTACACATGAATATTATCTCTTTTGCTTTATGTGTGTATATTTCACTCAGAATAACCTCTGAGTTTAGCTAGGTAGTAAATGACCAAAGGAAAAGAGTGGATCTTCCAAGGAAGGAGCAATAGATTGTAATCTTATAAAGAGATAAAGGAGAAATTAGAATTGAACTAAATGGGTGTGTGTGTGAGGAAGGGGTAATAGAGGAGCAGCAACTAACACTGAAGGCCTTTGGAGAAGCCATATGGAAGTCAACTATCATAGAAGCTTCCTAAAATATGTACACATATGAAAGTAATTTAAATGAAGTCATCATATAATAGGAAAGACAATGAATGCCTCAACTAGACATCTTATTCTACCAAGTAATAATTTCAGAACCAAGAATAGGTTATAGCCAGGTGAGTCTTTATTAAACACATTCCCTCATGGTTCGGGGATCTATGAGAAAGAGAGGAGCAAGAATTGTAAGAGACAGAGTGATCATGACTCCAGGGACATAACAGGACTGATAAACATGAACTCACAGAATTGTAAGAGACAGAGTGATCATGACTCCAGGGACATAACAGGACTGATAACATATGAACTCACAGAGACTGTCACAGCACACACAAGACATACACAGTTTCAAATTAGACAAAATCACAGTGCTTAGAAGTAGAAATGGGTACAAATTCCTACTAATGAAGATGCTACTTACAGTTGATACCTGGTGGGAAAAGGACAACCAATTTTCTCCAGTTGACTGTCTGTGATATATCAGCCACATTCCAGGAAAAGTCTCATGCCTAGGAGTAGTTGACCAACACAAAACTCAGTGGTTTGTGTGTGTGTGTGTGTGTGTGTGTGTGTGTGTGTGTGTGTGTATTAGTTACAGTATTTTTTGTCTTGTTGTTCATTTAATTTTTGTTTGTTTGTTTTGACTTTATTTTGATAGAGAAAGAATGAACGTGAAGTTGGGTGGTGAGGGAGGTGGGGCATGTTCTGGGAGGAGTTGTTAGAGAAATAATAAAATATATTGTATTATTTTATAAATAAAAACAATTTAAAAATAATAAGTTTCACATACTTGGAACATCAGTGATTCCTACACACATATTTTAGGGTTGCTATGTTTTCTCTGTGTGCTGACATCTAAAAATACTCTATAATAGCTCTCTTCTTAGAAGATTTATTTTTTTTTCCTTTGGCAATGACTGTAACTTATATTTATACAGCTATCCTTGGCTTTCCTCATGTTTCTTTTGACTCACAGTTGTATGGTACAGTTTAATACTTTTTTTCTCAATCGAACTAGTTTTGTGAATATATTTGAAGTGAATTTCTAGCAGATAAAAAATATATAGATCATTTAAAAACCCTACTATTCTAATAACTTTCTTGTGTATTTTGTTTAGACCAATTATTTGCAAATGTTCGTGTTGATAATTTAAAGCTTATGTTTATCATTTTATAAGTTATTTTCTATTTTTGTCCCCCAAAGATTCTTTTTCTTTCTTTCCTGAAGTAAGTTTAAAGAATATTTAAGAGTTTCACTTTGATATTTTTGTACATTATTGGGAATTTTGTGTCTTTTTGTGACTGCTGTAAGTATTACTATCTATCCAGAACTTAAACACAGTCTACTGGATTAACACTTGTTCAAGTGAAGTTTAGAAGCCTAATCTCACTATAAATTCCTTGTATTTCTTCTTGTATAGTACATGTTTTCCTGCTACTTTTCAGAGAGGGATAGGGGAAATCAACTGAATAACTGTCTCATTCATACTGGCTTGTGGGGGCATTTTCTTATTTGCTAATTGCAAAGGGACTAGCCCACACCTAGACATGGTCCTGTGCTATATAAAAAAAGTAGCTGAGCAAATCTGGGGAAGCAAGCCAGTAAGTAGCATCCTTTTAAGATCTCTTCTAGATTCCTACTTCCAGGTTCCTGCTTGCATCATACTGCCTGTATTTCCTGCCTTGGCTTCCCTCAATGCTTGTTTACAAATTCAATCTAAGATGAAATAAACCCTTTCCTCCCCCAGGATACTTTTGGTCATGGTGTTTATCACAGCAATAGAAAGCAACATGGAATATTTCCTCGTGTTCCAAGTCTTTTTCTTTTATTATTTATTGATTATTAGAGGACTTCTTAAGCTGTTCTAGGGAAAGACTACCAGTGAAGAATTCTTTTTCCCTTTCTTATAACAATGTGTATTTTTATTCCATTTTATATGTGGTTTTGCTGGTAACAAAATTCAAGGGTGATGGATTATTGATTGATTCAATTCTTGAAAATATCTTTTTATTCTTTTTTACTCTTTTTATTTTCTAGCAAGAAATGTGTGGGCAATTTTGATTTTTGTTGTGCTTTTGGTATTGTGGATTTTTTCTTCCCAATTTTTCTAGACACTTTAACAGTATTTCTTTTGCCTTTTGCAGTCAGGTATGGAGTACTGTGGTTTGTATTTCTTTGTTTATCTTATTGGAGATAAACTCAGATCCTTAAATTTGCAATTTTACTTTTTTTTTTTTGCCAAAATCAGGAAAGTTTAGTCACTATTTACTTGAATTTTTAAAAACATATCTTCTTCCTCCTTTCCTGAGAATCAAATAGTACAAATATCAGATTTATTTGATAGATTACTAAGTGTAAGGTTTAAATTTTTCCTGAATAAGTTTTATTTGTTGCTGGGTTTAGATCATTCCTTGTCTTCCACCTTCCAGCTCACAAATTCTTTCCTGGCGCTCTCATTTTATTATTGAATCTATCAATTATGTGCTCTTATACTGTCCTTTTGAGTTCTAAAGTTTCCAGTTGTCTCCTCCTCATGTTTTTACATGCTTTTTAAGACATTCCATTTGCCCGTTTACGAGAATGATAGTGTAAAATGATCACTGAAGCATTTTTATTGTAACAGCCAAAACAGGGAAAAAGACAAAACAAAAAAACCCCTCTTCTTGGGTAATTCACAAGCTCGTGGATCTTGCTGTTGATATCTGCTGATTGACTGCCTCATTCAGACTGTGATTTTCTTGTGTGTTTTGTTTTGTTTTTGTTTTGGGAATGAAGTTCCCTTGTTGTTTGCCATGTTTGCAGATCGTGCTGTGATTGGCTGTGATCTGGCAGACTGTTTCAGGTACCTACAACAGGGAAAGACTGTTACTTGGGGCCTTTGCTGCATTGAGGATAGATGTCCTGGTTCTTCCCCACTTGGTCTACAATAACAGTTAGGGAGGGATGACTGTTGTCATTCCTGGAAACAGAAGGAATGATCAGGTTCTCCTTAGCTCTCCCCTGATGTCACGGAGATTGTGAGAAGCATGAGCAGCTGGAATTTTTGCTGACTATACAGTTTCCTGAGGCACTGATGAGACTGTAGACCTGTGATAAAAGTCAGTACTCCACCATCTTCTTTTCCATCCCAGCATGAAGGGAGAAGTGTTTCCTTATTACTTCTCAGTCAGTGGTTGATGACAGGGTTGGCACTTCATTCTTACTCAGCTGGGAAGAATGACACCATCTCCTTCCTCTGCCTTTCTGCTTTATGGACTCTTTGCAAATGAAGTGATGTCAGTGGCACTCTGGCCTCTCACTTGTCCCTTTGGGTCATGATTTGGACACATGAATTTTTCTCTGTGGTATTTAGTTGGAATAAAATTGTCTTAATCCTAGTTCCCCATGCACTTCATTCCCTTTTCATGGTTCTATTAACAGAATTTCCCTTTATCTTAGTGCAGTCTGGGCCTGATGGCATTTTCTGAGTTCTCTGTTTTCCCACCCTCTGTCTTCTGCTAAATGAGGTAGAAAGGAAACCAAGAAAATTTGCTTTCATGGCTCCTTCAGTCTGGCGGCCCTTAGCTGGTCTCACTCTTTCCATTTTCCATTCTTCATATGCTTGTTTATTCACATTTTCAAGGATTTTCAATAGACACTTCCCCACATTACTAACAATAGAGAAGATAGTAGAAAAATGTGATCTGTGCTTACCAATTAGAATATTTTAGATATTTGTCTTTGTTCTTAATATTGTTCATAATTAGGCAAGAAAGGGAGAAATTCAATAAGAAGCCAAAATGTATCCAACAAGAGGGTTTTTTTTTTGGGGGGGGTATAAAACTAATAATGGCATGTGATAGGACAACACAAAAATCTCAACTCTCTCTCATTAGTTAACAATATAGATGCCCACCTTTGAGGTTTTCCTGGAGCTCAGAGCAATATATGACATAGTTATGGCTAATGAGACATGAGTGAGAACTGATGCCATCTTCTGAGAAAAAAATTTGCTTTTCTGAAATATAAGGGACAGTTATAATTGTTTCAACTCATTTTCCCTACTTCATTATTCTCCATGATGGTATGCAATAGGCTTAACTGCCATCTTACAAATTCTGGGCAAAGGTGATCTCAGAGACCTTATGATGGTTAATTTTAATTTCCAACTTGGTATAACCTAGAAGAATCTGCAAAAGGAGTCTTAGTGAACTAATGTGTAGATTGGTTGGCTTGTGGACATGTCTTGGAGTACACTGTCTTCATTAGGCTAGATTGATCAGATAAAAAGTCCAATTATTGGATCTACATTTAAAAAGGAACTACTTGTTTTAAATAGGATAAGTAATGAAAATTTTTTGTCTGAGTTTATCAAATATTACTGGCCTGGACATTGTTATATATAATGGAGGTTTTTGCCTGAATCTGTCAAATGTTAATGGACTAGACATCATTAATGTAATCTTGACTGTGTATATTGTATATACTTATTGAATATGATTTTTCTTGTATTAGTTATAACCTTTTTTTAAATTTTAGACAAAAACAGGGGAAATGTGGTGGTATTGTGTTCCTCAATATATTGTGTACCCTAATAAATTTATCTGGGGTCAGAGAACAGACAGCCACTAGATACAGAGCCCAAAAGCAGTGTCTAGAAAATGGGTCAGAGCAAGCCATAGCAGAAGTTGGGCAGTGGTGTTGCATGCCTTTAATCCTAGCACTTGGGAGGCAGAGCTAGCTGGATCTCTGAGTTCAAGGCGACTTTAGAAACAACTAGGCATGGTGACACATGCCTTGAATCCCAGAACTCCAGCCTTTAATCCCAGGGAGTGAAGGCAGAAAGTAGAAAGATATACAAAGCATGAAGACCAGAAACTAGAAGCATTTGGCTGGTTAAGCATTTTGGTTGGTTAAGCTTATAGGTTTTGGAGCAGCAGTTCAACTGAGAGCCATTGGGATGAGGACACAGAAGCTTCCAGTCTGAGGAAACAAGACCAGCTGAGGAACTGGCAAGGTGAGGAAACTGTGGCTAGTTCTGCTTCTCTGATCTTCCAGCATTCACCCCAATAACTGGCTTCAGGTTTGATCTTGCTAATAAGACATTTTAAGATTCCTGCTACACTAGATGTGGTGAGAAGATGGACCATTGTGGGCAATACCATTACCTGCATTTGGATTCTGAAGTATGTAAGAGTAGAGAGTGAGCATAGAGTAGAAGCATGCAAACATCATTCTCTGAGCTCTTACCTGGTGGATTTTCTGTGGCCAGCTCTCAAATTTCTGCCACTATTGTGATGAACATTAACTTGGAATTGTGGGCTAAAATAAACCCTTCTTCCCCTAACTTTTCTTGAGGCCATTTATCAGAACAATGGGAACAGAAACTAGGTCAGACTTCATACAGTGCATTTGCCTTTGGCTTTTTCTTTTGTATTGACCTACATAATAAGTTTGTTTGGTTTTGTGGGATATGTCATTTCTGTCATAAGTACTCCATCTGGGCCTCCTAGGGTGAAAAAGCACACATACACACACACCTACACACACAATGATTGGATGAATGGATGTGGCTATTTTCTAATAAAACTTGGCAAAATGCATGACAAGATAGATCTGGTTAATGCAAAATAGTCTTTAAACCCCTGCTTTGAGTGATTCAGTATCTGATCAAGTTTCAACACCTGTATAGATGTAGAATTCTTGTTACGAGAGAAACATTGACTGTCTTTATTTAAGCTATGATAGTTTCATACATGTAATTGAATATGTTGCTGATCAAAAGCTTTTATGCAATATTCCCTGTAGAGAACTAGAGAAGATAAGAAAATGTTGACGTTCACAGCACAGAAAATAGAAATAACTCTTTCAAAGATTGTTTTAAACAAATTATTGCCCAGTCATGCATTCCCACCTCATAAATTAGCACCATCACCTCCCAGGAGGATGTAATGATATTTAGACCATTTCTCGTGTCTCGGATAATTCAAGTAATTTATAACACTAGACAACTATACTTACAGCAAGGATTTTTTTTTTGTCATATTTTGTTTTCTGTCTATGCTTTCTCCAGTCTCAAAATATATAGTCACATGATTTCTTTATTCATTTCAAAACTCATAACAGAGACAAGTGAAGGGATGCTGAAGGTTTGTTGAGGAAGGCACACTGCTTCTTCCATTCTATGAATGAAATCTAGGAATTATCTGGACACCCTGATAAAAATAACATTACCAAAACCTTGAAGAAGACTGTTATATTTATTATAGTTTCTTGTGATACACTTTGTATCATTAAAATTTCTTGCAGAAGCAAGGGTGACAGGGTTATTTACTTGACATAAGGCAATTAACAATGGGTATACAGTTAAGGACTATTATTTCCCATCTTCATCAACCATTAACTGAAATAAGCCCCTTTAGGGGGGTATAGGCCCTGACAAGCCCCTCCCTCATCCGTGATAAATGTTGTCAAGCCCCACAATGAGCAAGTTTAGAACATGGGACCATCACAGCTGTTAAAGTGTTGGTATAACAGCCATGCCATATCTAATAGAAGGTGTTTCATAATACTTCTTTGCAAATTGTTCTTATATTCTGTCTTTTCTCATCTTTTGCAATTTTCCCTGACCTTTAAAAGTCTTATAGAGATGTCCCATTTAGGGCTGAATACAATAACTATTTATTGTCATCATTTTTGTCTGTAATGCATTTTTGCCTTAACCACCACTCACTGCAAAAAGCCTCTCTGACCAAAACTAGTCAATTTGTTTAACTAAGGAGGCAGAGTGAGTATATATCTGTTTACAGCAAAACATCAGTAGTAGATTTCTACTTAAATCCTATGGTCTTCCCTTTCCTTCATAGTACTTAGCATAATTTGGCTTCAGTGAAGTCAGCCTCAAATCCAATCAGAATGTAGTTGGTTGCCCTTATTACAGTTGTGCCACTACTGCATCAGTAGGCACATCTTATCTGATAGCTGAGTAAGACCAGTGATGTCTGTTTCCACACAAAAGCCTACATAGCTCTCTTTAGAAATAGAAAAGCTAGTCAGCCAGAAGGAAGCATCTAGTTCAGCTCCAACTTACAGCCTTTGTATTCTGTCACTGAAATGTACCATACATATTTTAGAATCTAGCGATACCCATTATAGCACAGTGATATTGTCACATCACCACCAGAAGAGTAAACTGGCTTCAATTATCTTTTAAAAATAATTAGGTAATATATGTTGAAAACAGTTGTAAGCATTAATTCATTTATTATGCTTTTAGGCAACTTTATTAGTGTAATATTCATATTGTAAACAAAATTATAAGTATGAAGAATTTATTATGATATTAATTTCAAAGTAAATAATTAGAAACATCCTGACTGACAATTAAATGAAACATCAATGACTGACAATTAAATGTTATATATATATAAAGTGACTATCTTGAAACTACTGAAGAAATTTTCATTGCAAAATAGGATATTTGATTTATACTAGATGGAAAAAGCATAGCATAGTTTTGTAATAGGAAAATAACTTAATTTTCCATTAATTTTTTTGTGATTTTGTGTTTGAATTTTTGTACCAGAGTAATCACATTCTCAGTATCTATATCTTTTTCAAAACTATTTTTGTATGTAGTTTTTGTACCTATTTATTCATGTACCTATTTTCATAGATAAAAGACAATAAGAACTCACATCTGTGTATTGTAGTGTTTGTTATTGGAGTATGGGATTGTATATAGTTATCATTTATACATAGTTATATGTTTATTAATTTATTTTATTGAGTAGACATCAAAAATTAAATTTAATTCTAGTGAGGGTAATAATTTCAAATGGATTCCTGTACAATAGTAGAGGTCATTAGCTGTTTATACATCTCTAGCTTCTTTAAGGATCCTGAAGAAATAATCATTTCTATTCATAGAAGATGTGACTTAGTGCTTTGCTTCTTTAGAACCTTTGGTAACATCTCTACCTTCTTGGTGTAAACTCAGGGGGAAGGCAGTGAGAAAAGCTTCCCTTGAACATTCTTTCCATCAAGTCCTAAAAATAGTCCAACAAGGTCCATAATAGAAATACCTTTCAAAATCATACACAGACATGCTACTTCATAGGACTGTCTATTGATTTATCCCAAGTAAGTCCATAGTAAAACTTTTTGTGTTTCAAAGGAGATAATCTAAAAATTTTAAGTAACTTTTCTTCGGAAAAATACATTGGCACATTCATGTTTTCTATTAGTTTAAAATGTTTTGACTACGTATTTTGTTATATAGCATAAAGAAATACAGAGAGATAGAACAGACATGTGTTATTACATAGCTGCAATTTAGAAGTAGAAGAAAGATATTGAAGAGTGCTCAGGATACAATTAGACAGTGAAATACACAAGAGAAAAGGAGAAGATGGGGAAAATAAAGTTACAAGCTGTGGTACTCAGTTTTATGTCCCTGGGACAAAACCTAAAAACACAACTCAAGAGAGGAAGAATTTGCTTAGGCCCACAGCTTCAGAGTGTCCAGTCTATGACTGGCTGGTTCTGTAGTTTCTGTGCATACAATGAGGCCAAAGCATCATGGCTGAAGGACATGGTGGAGACAAGCTCTCTGTCTCATGGTATCCAGGAAACAAAGAGAAAGACAAAATATAGACCCCAAGGTGTTAACTTCAGAGTGATCTACTTCTTCCAGCCAAACCCTTTGAAAGTCTCTGTCACCTCCCATAATGCTGTGTGATCATATATCCTCACTGGGATTAATTGACTTATAAGCTCAGTGATCAGATTTGTTAGCAGATAGCCATCCTTTCAAAACACAAGCCTTCTTAACACAAGCTTTTAGACAAATCATCCAATCCAACTTAATAAAAATATAGTACTCATGAAGAATTTAGGATTCTACTAAGGCCAATTTTTTCCCAATAATGTATAATAAATTATAGTACCTCATCAAAAGCTAACAAAAAGTATGTCATCATGTCTCAGAGAGATGTTTACTAAATAATCAAGGGTTTCTGCTCACCTTTTCTCACATACAATAATACCCAACACCACTCACCCTTTTTATGGTAACAAAGTGAACTACTGCCCAAAGCATGAGAGGACAGAGTCATGGTATTTTAAATAAATAACATGAAATGTGCAGAAAGGTAAAAGCAGAGTCAGGATCAGACTGACAGCAGCAGAAGGGAGGGGCTAATTTGAGGTTACTGATTTGGGGTTGTTTTACCCATATATTTGCAGTCCCAAATGGTGTTCTTTAAATGGATTTATCTTTTTAAATTAAAAATTATATGGGTGGGTGAGTATGGGTTCAGATAAAAGCATTTTGGTGTAGGAACCTGTGGGAGCCGGAGGAGTTGGATCCCCTGGATCTGGAGTTATAGATGGCCATGAGCCTTCTCACAAAGGTGCTGGGAATTGAATTCAGGTCTTCTGTAAAAACAGCTGCTCATAACCTGATCCGTCTTCCTAGCCTTATCAATGGACCATTTTAAAATGAAAAAGGCAGCTGCAATTTGTTCAAATAATAATGTATGCTATCTTTTAAATCTTTAAATAAGTTGAAATACACAATTTCGATTTTAAAGACAAACACACTAAAATTTACCTAGATAATATAAAGTACTCAAGTTTATCCAGCTGTTCATCAGTGCATTGAAAGCTTGAACCCAACTCTTTCAGAGGAGCCCTGCTAACCCTGTTACAGTAGGCTTCAGATTGGGACCATGGATTCTCTCTGGGTGATTGTACTCACTTCTCTGCAAACCACTTGGTGTGGATTTTGTTGGAGAGTGTATATGTGTGTTTTAATAGATTTTTTTGATGACTGAAATAAGAAAGAATTTTATAGGTACTACAGAGAGGCTTCCTCCGGCAGCTGATGGAAGCAGATGTGGAGCCTCACAGCCAGGAGATCTCCATTGGTTCTTTCCCCTTTGATCTCGGGAACCACTCAGAAGAGGGGGAAGAATGATTGTAGGAGCCAGACGGGCCAGGACACCAGGAAAATGTGGCCCACAGAATCAACTATGTAGGGCTCATAGAGTTTCACAGAGCCCAAAGAGGAAATTACAGAGCCTGCATGGGCCTGAGCTAGGTCTTCTGCATATATGTTATGGTTGTTAGCTTGGTGTTTTTTGTAGGACTACTAATGGTGGAGTGGAGTTGTCTGACCTTTTAGTTTGTTTTTAGGACCCCTTTCCTCTTACTGTGTTGCCTCTCCCAGCCCTGATATGAGGGTTTATGCCTAGTTTTATTGTGTCTTGTTATGCTGTATTTGGTTGATATCCCTGGGAGGTCTATTCTTTTCTGAAGGAAAATGGAGGCGGAGTGGATCTGGGGTAGAGGGGAGGTATGTGGGTGCAGGAGCGTGGCTGTGGGATGCGGGGGGGGGGGGAGTGGCGGGATAAAAAAAGAATTAAAAAAAAAGGTACAGCATTAGATGATATGTTTAACTATAAGGTGCTTTCAATGAACAGGATATATTTTTTTAAGTTCTACTTGTATGTAACAGGCTCTACAGTCATGATAATGAGCAATGCTTCCTCTTAACTTTAAGAAGAGGGAACAGGAACCATTTACTTTTATCTAAACATTTATGCTAACTCTTAAGTTCTGCAGCCAATTATCATTGTTCAAATGTCCTTGATCAATAACCAGTAAAGCTAGCTTGGTACTTCAATGAGCCCAGACATTTTCTTATGCTACAGAGCATTTAACACATGGGTTTATAATTCTGTTGATTATATTATTTCTTCTTGGGATGTAAGTCCTTTTGCATTAAATCTAATCTTTCATATCAGGAAAGAGATGACCTCATTTTTATTTAAGGGATGCCTTTGTCTTCCCATTTTAAAAAACTGTATGTAATTAGACTTAGTTAATTGGAATGAGCATGCAGAATACATTTTTCACACTATGTAGAAGTCCATATGGCAAGTCAGAGAGAATAGAGAAAATGGCTGAAGAGCTGAGTCACTCTCATAAACTTGCTACAAAATGCTGACTGTGTATGGTTCCCATGTTGCAGCCCAGGGTTTCTACACTTGAGCACTGCTGTCCTGTTGGGCTAGTTTGTCCTTATTTATAGTGGCTTTCCTGTGCATTAAGGATATATTTTTAAATTTTTTTAATTTTTCCCTTTTCTTATTATTATATTTGTGTTTTAATTTTACACATCAGCCATGGGTTCCCTTGTCCTCCTCCCTCCCGCCCCCATACCCACCTTTCCCCTATCCACTCCCCTCCATTCCTATCTCCTCCAGGGCCAAGACTCCCCTGGAGATTCATTTAAACTTGGTGGATTCAGTACAGGCAGGTCCAGTCCCTTCCTTCCAGGCTGAGCAAAGTGTCCCTGTGTAAGCTCCAGATTCCAAACAGCCAGCTCACGCACTAAGGACAGGTCCCGGTCCCACAGCCTAGATGCCTCCCAAAGAGTCCCAGGCCACTCAACTGTCTCACTTATCCAGAGGGTCTGATCCAGCTGGGGGCTCCACAGCCTTTGGTTTATAATTCATGTGCTTCCATTCATCTGGCCTTTCATCTCCATGCTTTTTCCAATCCTGGGCTTAACAATTCATTCTCACAGAGTCCCTTTTCCTTCTCCACAACTGGACACAAGGTGCTCCACCTGGGGCCTGGCTGAGGATCTCTACATCCACTTCTATCAGTCGCTGGATAAGATCTCATCCATTTCTCTGTCATTGGGTGATCCCATTGTCTTTCCTAGGGGCCCGTTTTCTAGATAGCCTCCCTGGGGTTGTGTAGCAGTCTAGTCATCTTTGTTTTACATCCAGTATCCTCCTATGAGTGAGGATATGTTTGTCCTTCTGAGTCTGGGTTACATCACTCAGGATGATTTTTTTCTAGATCCATCCATTTCCTGCAAACCTCATGATGCCATTGTTTTTCTCTGCTGAGTAGTACTCCATTGTGTATATGTACCACATGTTCTTTCTCCATTCTTCAGTTGAAGGGCATCTAGGTTGTTTCCAGGTTCTGGTTATTACAAACAATGCTGATATGAACATAGCTGAGCAAATGCCCTTGTGGTATGATTGAGCATTCCTTGGGTATATGCCCAAGAGTGCTACAGCTGGGACTTGGGGGAAATGGATTCCCAATTTTCTAAGGAAGCATCATATTGATTTCCAAAGTGGCTGTACAAGCTTGCATTCCCACCAGCAGTGGAGGAGAGTTCCCCTTGCTCCACATCCTCTCCAGCATAAGCTGTCTTCTGTGTTTTTCATCTTAGCCACTCTGACAAGTGTAAGGTGGTATCTCAGAGTCGTTTTGATTTGCATTTCCTGGATAATAAGGGATGTTGAGCAATTTCTTAAATGTCTTTCAGCCATTTGAACTTCCTCTGTTGAGAATTCTGTGTTTAGTACTATAGCCCATTTCTTAATTGTACTGTTGAGCATTTTGATGTCTAACTTCTTGAGTTCTTTATATATTCTGGATATCAGCCCTCTGTCAGATGTGAGGTTGGTGAGGAACTTTTCCCATTCTGGAGGCTGTCGCTTTGTTTTGTTGACCATGTCCTTTGCTCTACAAAAGCTTCTCAGTTTCAACAGGTCCCATTGATTGTTTCTCTCAGTGTCTGTGCTACTGATGTTATATTTAGGAAGTGATCTCTGGTGCCAATGCATTCAAGAGTAATTCCTACTTTCTCTTCTATCAGGTTCAGAGTAACTGGATTTATGCTGAGGTCTTTGATCCACTTAGACTTAAGTTTTGTGCACGGTGACAGATATGGATCTATTTGCAGCCTTCTATACACTGACATCCAGTTATGCCAGCACCATTTGTTGAAGATGCTTTCTTTTTTCCATTGTACAGTTTTGGCTTCTTTGCCAAAAATTGTATGTTCATAGGTGTGCGGATTAATGTCAGCATCTTCAATTCGTTTCCATTTGTACACATGTTGGTTTTTATGTCCACTAGTAAGCTGTTTTTATTATGGTAGCTCTATATTAGAGCTTGAGGTCAGGGATTGTGATGCCTCCAGAGCTTGTTTTATTGTACAGGATTCTTTCGGCTATACTGGGTTTTTTGTTTTTCTATATGAAGTTGAGTATTATTCTTTCCAGATCTGTGAAGAATTGTGTTGGTAATTTGATGGGAATTGCGTTGAATCTGTAGAATGCTTTTGGTAAGATCGCCATTTTTACTGTGTTAATCCTGCCTATCCATGACCATGGGAGGTCTTTCCATTTTCTGACATCTTCTTCAATTTCTTTTTTTTTTTTCAGGGACTTAAAGTTCTTGTCATATAGGTCCTTCACATGCTTAGTTAGAGTAACCCCAAGGTATTTTATATCATTTGTGGCTATTGTAAAGGGTGATGTATCTCTGATTTCCTTCTCAGCCTGTATTGAATATAGGAGGGCTACTGATTTTTTTTGAGTTGATATTGTATCCTGCTATGTTGCTGAAGGTGTTTATAGGCTGTATCAGTTCCTTGGTTGAATTTTTTGGGCCACTCATATATACTATCATGTCATCTGCAAAGAGGGAAAGCTTGACTTATTCCTTTCCAATTTGTATCCCCTTAATCTCCTTATGTTGTATTATTGCTCTGGCTAGAACTTCAAGTACTCTATTGAATAAGTATGGGGAGAATGGACAGCCTTGCCTTGTTCCTGATTTTAGTGGTATTGCTTTGAGTTTCTCTCCATTTAATTTGATGTTGGCTGTTGGCTTGCTGTAGATTGCCTTTATTATGTTTAGGTATGTTCCCTGTATTCCTGATCGCTCCAAGACCTTTATCAAGAAGGGGTGTTGTATTTTGTCAAATGCCATTTCTGCATCTAGTGAGATGATCATATGGTTTTTTTCTTTGAGTTTGTTTATATGGTGTATTACATTGACGGACTTTCATATATTGAACCACCCTTGCATCCCTGGGATTAAGCCTAATTGATCATGGTGGATAATTGTTTTGATGTGTTCTTGGAGTCTGTTTGCCAGTATTTTATTGAGTATTTTTGCATCAATGTTCATGAGGGAGATCGGTCTGTAGTTCTCTTTCTTTGTTGCATCTTTGTTTGGTTTAGGAATCAGGGTAATTGTAGCCTCATAAAAGGAGTTTGGTAATATTCCTTCTGCTTCTATTGTGTGGAACAATTTAAAGAGTATTGGTATTAAGTCTTCTTTGAAGATCTGGTAGAATTCTGCAGTGAATCCATCTAGTCTTGGGCTGTTTTTGGTTGGGAGACTTTTAATGACTGATTCTATTTCCTTAGGGGTTATTGGACTATTTAAATGGTTTATCTGGTCTTGATTTAACTTAGGTATGTGGCACCTATCCAGAAAAATATCCATTTATTTTAGATTTTCCAATTTTGTGGAGTAGAGGTTTTTGAAGTATTACCTGATGATTTCCTAATTGTCTGTTGTTATGTCCCCCTTTTCATTTCTGATTTTGTTAATTTGGATGCTCTCTCTCTGTCTTTTGGTTAGTTTGGATAAGGGCCTGTCTATCTTGTTGATCTTCTCAAAGAACCAACTCTTTGTTTCATTAATCCTTTGTATTATTCTCTTTATTTCTATTTCATTGATTTCAGCTCTCAATTTGATAAATTCCTGGCATCTGTTCCCCCCCAGGGAGACTTTGCTTCTTCCTGTTCAAGGGCTTTCATGTGTGCTGTCAAGTCACTAATGTGAGATTTCTCCAGCTTCTTTATGTGGGCATTTAGTGCTATGAATTTCCCTCTTAGCACTGCTTTCATAGTGTCCCATAAGTTTGGGTATGTGGTGTATTCATTTTCATTGCTCTCTTGGAAGTCTTTAATTTCTTTCTTTATTTCTTCCTTAACCCATTGGTGATTCAGTTGAGCATTACTCAGTTTCCATGAGATTGCAGGGTTTCTGTGGTTTTTTCTGTTGTTGAAATCTAACTTTAAACCATGGTGGTCCGACAGAACACAGGAGGTTATTCCAATTGTTTTGTATCTGTTGAGATTTGCTTTGTGGCCAAATATGTGGTCGATTTTAGAGAAGGTTCCATGGGGTGCTAAGAAGAAGGTATATTCTTTTTTGTTTGGGTGGAATGTTCTGTAGATATCGATTAAGTCCATTGAGCCATAACATCAGTTAAGACCATTATGTCTCTGTTAAGTTTCAATTTGGCCAATCTGTCCAGAGGTGAAAGTGGGGTGTTGAAGTCTCCCACTATTAATGTGTGGGGTTTTATGTGTGATTTAAGCTTTAGTAATGTTTCTTTTTCATATGTGGGTGCCCTTGTGTTTGAGGCATTAATGTTCAGAATTGATACTTCATCTTGGTGGATCTTTCCTTCAATGAGTATGTAATGTCCTTCATCATCTCTTTTGATTGATTTTAGTTTGAAGTCTATTTAGCTGGATATTAGGATGGCTACACCAGCTTGCTTCTGAAGACCATTTGATTGGAAAGTCTTTTCCCAGCCTTTTATTCTTAGGAGATGTCTGTCTTTGAATTTGAGCTGTGTTTCTTGTATGCAGCAGAAAGATGGGTCCTGATTTTGTATCCATTCTGTTAGTCTGTGTCTTTTTATAGGTGAATTAAGTCCATTGATATTAAGGGATATTAATGACCAGTGATTGTTTGTTCCTGTTACTGTTTTATTGTTTGGTGGTAGTGTGTGTGTACTTCTCTTCTTTGGGGTTTACTGCTGTGGCATTATCTGTTGCCTGTGTTTTCATGGGTGTATCTGCCTTCCTTAGTTTGGAATTTTCCTTCTAGTGCTTTCTGTAGGGCTGGGTTTGTGAATAAGTATTGTTTAAATCTGGTTTTGCCTTTGAAGGTCTTGTTCACTCCATCTATGATGATTGATGGTTTTGCTGTGTTTATTAGTCTAGGCTGGCATCCATGTTCTCTTTGTGTCTGCATTATATCTGTCCAGGTCCTTCTGGATTTCAAAGTCTCCATTGAGAAATCGGGTGTTATTCTGATGGGTTTGCCTTTGTAAGTCACTTGGCCTTTTTCCTTTGCTGCCCTTAATGTTCTTTCTTTATTCTGTACGTTTAGTTGTTTAATTATTATGTGGCGAGGGGACTTTTTTGGGGAGTCTAGTCTGTTTGGTGTTCTATAGGCTTCTTGTATCCTCATAGGCATTTCCTTCTTTAAGGTGGGGAAAGTTTTCTTCTATGATCTTGTTAAATATATTTTCTGTGCCTTTGAGTTGGTATTCTTCTCCTTCCTCTATCCCTATTATTTGTAGGTTTGGTCTTTTCATGGTGTCCCAAATTTCTTGGACATTTTGGGTCATGGCTTTGTTGGTTTTAGTGTTTTCTTTGACTAATGAATCTATTTCTTCTACCATGTTTTCAACACCAGAGATCCTCTCTTCCATCTCTTGCATTCTGTTGGTTATACTTGCCTCTGAAGTTCCTGTTTGTTTACTCAGATTTTCTATTTCCAGCGTTCCTTCTGCTAGTGTCTTCTTCATTTTTTCTATTTCCCTTTTCAGGTCTTGGACTGTTTCCCTTTTTTTCCCCCTGTTTTTCTTTTAGGGACTTATTGTTTTCTTCTGCTTTAATTGTCCTTTCCTCTAGTTTTTTATAACGTTCTTCCCATTTTTTTGTTTGTCTCTTCCTCTACTTTATTTTTGCTTTCTTCACTATAAGGCTCTAGCCTCTTCATGACGTTACTTATAAGGTTGTTTTCTTCTTCTTCTTCCATTCTGTGATGTTCAGGTCTAGCTTTTGGAGAAGTACTAGGTTCTGGTGATGCTGTATTGCTCTTTATTTTGTTGTATGTACTTCTGCCTTGGTGTCTGCCCATCTCCTCATGGGTTCGTTCTTGGTCTTATCAGTGTACTTGGTCCAGACAGAGCTGACAGATTTAGGGAGCCTCTCTCAGGTCCAGGTGGAAGCTGGGAGCCAGATGGGAGCTCTGGTACAGATGAGAGTGCTGGCCAGATAGGAGCTGGGGGGCTGGACTCTGAGTCTCAGGAAGTCCCTGGGATTGCCTTATCTTATCCAGATAGGAGCTCCTCTTGTCCAGTGGGAGTTCTGGGACAGGTTGGAAGCTCTGGTCCAGATGGGAGTTCTGGGGCAAATGGGAGCTGGGGGCAGGACAGGATGGAATACTGGACACTGGTCTCTAAGTCTCTGGAAGTGGCTGGGGTCTCCAGCAGATGTGTGTGGGGGCAAGGCATGGAGGTTGTAGTGTCCACTGGAGGATCTCTCTGGTCCAGATGGGAGTTCCAGGGCAGATGACATTAAGGGTATTTAAGAATGTGAATGTCCTCTGTCACAGAAGCATCCCATGCCTACTATGACTACAGAAATATTTGAAAGATGTGATTCTTCTAAAACCTTACATTGTAGGCAGCTTGGAGAAACACATTGCAAGTATAAATGCCTTGAAATACTAAGCCAATTGTCTTTGGCTCTGACATCCAGTGAAAAGACAATGTTCCACAGGTCTGTCTATGTTCCTCATCACTATGACAAAATACTGGACAGCAACAACTTACAGGAGGGAAGAGTTTGTTTAGTTAATATCAGGCAAAGTGGCATTTTGTTTTCCTCATTTAGTGCTTTAGTATTTCCAACAATATATTTTGAATTGTTCATCCCTCCTTGCACTTCTTTCAGATCCATTCTCCTTTCTCTACCCACTCAAATTCATTTCTTCTTCATCTTCTTATAACCCATGGGTACAGTTTACTGCCCATACATTCTCCTTTCTCTACCCACTCAAATTCATTTCTTCTTCATCTTCTTATAACCCATGGGTACAGTTTACTGCCCATACATTCTCCTTTCTCTACCCACTCAAATTCATTTCTTCTTCATCTTCTTATAACCCATGAGTACAGTTTACTGCCCATACATTTATGGATGTGTGGCCTTCACTGGAGAGTGATTAACATATGGCAAACTGCTGTATCTCTCCCAGCAGCTATCAACTGATAATAGCTGCTTAGCTAAAGGTAGGATTTCATGCCTAGGAATTCTCTTCTCCATGCTGGAATTTTGTCTCTCCTGAGCTTGTGAAGGTCTTGTGCTTAATGCATCAACTGCTGTGAATTCCTATGTGCAAATGTTGGTTCCCCATAGTTATCTGCCAACTATGGCTCTTAGAATCTCCCCAGCCCCAGGGCCCCGGGGTTACTGAGACTTGGGAGTAGAGTTGTGATATCGATGTCCCACTTAGGGCTGAGCATTGTATTCTGGTTTTCTCTGCAGCTTGAGCAGTTAGGTTGATACACTGAGAACTTGGAAGTTCCCTGGGTATAAATAACATTGTAACAATTCATTAAAAATGTGTATATGAACTTTGAAATCACTGTCAGCTAGTAGGTGTGGTGCCTGAATTATTTATCAAACCTACAATATAAGTGTTCGAAGAAGTATTTGAATTAATGAAACTTATTTTCTGTACATACCTATGCCAAAGTCAGATCAAGCCCTTTACCTTGGAGACTATGTCCTACTCTACTACACAAATAATAACCCTATAAAAACCAGTTGAAATGTATTTCCTAGCCCCAGTGAAGATGTCCACGTATAGGTAAGGTATATGCATATATAAGTATGTGAAGCTTGTATAAGTATTGATGTATTAACATAATAATTTAAACAAGCTTTCCAAAATGAATATTAAAGATACAAGCTGTGTATATAAGCATGAAGGGAAAAAAAAGTTGAGGGGCAGGCCTATTAAAATGTCCTTACACTGGGTGGTGGTGGCACATGCATTTTATCCCAGCACTTGGGAGGCAGAGCCAGGTAAATCTCTGTGAGTTTGAGGCCAGCCTGGGCTACCAAGTGAGTTGCAGGAAAGGTGCAAAGCTACACAGGGAAACCCTGTATTGAAAAACCAAAAAAAAAAAAAAAAAAAAAAGTCCTTGTGAGTCTTTTGTCACAGACGCTCCTCTAAAGCCGAAGCAGGGTAGGAATTTAAAAGTTCCATTAGTAGAGATAACACATGTGAATCATGAGGTAAAAAGAGATGTCAAACTTCAACAACTGATTTGGAGAACTCTTGTCTAAACTATCTGAGGCTCCGGAGAACACAGGAGGATTTCATGTCCTCACTGGGTCACCGGCATAAAGTAGATTAGCTTGGAGAGGGAGGGACTTTCTTTAAAGTGGGTGTTGTCAGCTGAGGTGGACCTGAAGGACGTCTCAGCTTAGGGCTGCCTGCTGCTCTCTGTTCTGTCGGCTGAACAAGATGTCCTTTCTTCAGTGAGATCTAAGGTGGTGTCATAACTCTGTCTACCACACCTGTCATTTGGAGGGATTCAACCCTGGTTCAAACATTAGAAAAATACCCAGACGCAGGTGCTATCTTGGGCTAATTAAATCTAATTTTTTTAAAGTGAGATATATAAAACCCGAACATTAACACCATGGTCCTCAGTCCAGGGTTGACAGCAGTTGCAGGCAACACAGGTAACTCTTTAGAACGTTCAGAAACAAAATAAAATATTTGTATTATTTCAAAAGCTTTGTAGGTTGTTAAATTGTGATACCATGTCTGTATACATTTGAATTGGTACTTCTACAGCTGGTTTTTATATTCAAAGGAGTAGAAGGAAATTCACACAAAAACACATAATTTCATGTAATTTTTATTTAAGTATTTCAGACTCCTTCAGGCTTGCTGGCATGGCTTTCAATCAAGAGAGTTCTTTTTTTTTTTTTTTTTTTTTTTTTTTTTTGGTCTTTAAATAGCTCCTTCTGAAAAATTTAGTTCTGCAGCACCATGGAAGCTCAGATGGATGAATTTCCAATTATCTATTTATAAATGAAATTCTGACCTCACTGCTGGAAAGGTCATGCCTAGTGTGATCTCTCAGCCATATGGCTGAGAAAATGAAGTGGTTAGTGTATATTCTTCTGAGATATATGTTGATGCTTTCACTAATTATTCCTTCCCAAATTTATGTCACTGCTATTAGAAGATACAGGCAGATAAAATCTGTAATATTTAGTTAATAATATAACAACTTACTTTGAAATGAAGCCAGATAAATGTTCTGGTTATCTTAATTAGTAGACATGTGAGCAAAATCTTATAACGTTGAATTATACAGATTAATCTGCGCTGTTTGCACTAGAAGAATACTTTTGGAGCCAATATTTCATGAGTATTTGATTTTAAGTCAAAAGTATTCAAATATACATTCCTAACTATTTTATAGACACGCTTGTCTTTGCCTCAATTCCCCTAGTTCTCATGGCCAAAATCATCTTTATCTTTGGTGTGTACTTATATACATTTTGCGCTAATTTTAAGACTTTAAAACTGATACTGATACTGATTCAAGGTCAAGTTAATTGAAACATTAGGAGTCAATAAGTTTCTATTGTAACATGATTGTCATGCTGATCTCTTTAAATAAAACACTTCTTCCCCTGGACCCTTTACTTTTTCTCCATCCCCAGGACCAGGGTTCTGAAATGCAGGCTTATCTGGGTTTAGTATGATGAACTGACAAGTAAGATTCTGTAGTTACCAGTCCATTCCTTGTTTGGAGTACATTATAGGCCCCTAGTCCAGCACTGATTCAGGCAAATACATTTCTCTTCTTTCCTTCTGTTCCAACAAATGGATATTTGGGGTTTGGTGATGTATTCTTCTGTTAGTTAACACCCAGTCATGTCTTTGATCTCATTTTCTGACACTCAACCTTTGAAGACCTTGAAGACCACTTGTCAATCTTATCCTTTTCCACAAGTATTGTCCATTCTACAAGTACTGTAAATTGTTACAACTAATTAATTTAAAAAATGCAAATAAAAAATCCAAATACACATGTCACTCTTTCTTGGCTTGAGTTTTACAATATCTTCTGTATAGTAGAAGTTTAGATATTAAATTTAGATATTACAAAAATATTAAAGCAACTGGAAAAGCTAATTTATAATCTGAATGATAGACAATAAATACAATGCTCACTAAAGAACTCAAGGCCATTTTGTTTCAATGTCAAATGCAAGTGGTTGACAGTTTGCTATTGGCACATCATCAGGTATTCTCTAGGAGTAAAACCAATAGCCTGCCACAGTCAAATGTCCTTCAAAATTCTGGGTTTTCTCTGGTATTACTAAATGGAAGAGATTTATGGTTACATTTCTCTTTCATATTGAGATACAAATAAGTTTTCTGCCATATAAAAATACTACCTACAACATAACTTTTATAAAATACTGACACATATCTTTTTGACTAAAAGCAAAAGACTGTAATATAAAAAGAACATTTCATAGTATGAATGTTGAAATAGCTTATGGAAAAAATAGTATTTAAATTAGAAATAGAAATGCACACAGGATTATTATCGAAGAATACAAAGCTGGCATGAGTAATTTTTATAAACCATTAACTTTTCTAACACTTGGTTTTATACCTTATTTTGGGCTGTTACCTGCTTATTCTTTCTTGAATTATCAAGAAAGGTGATATTTCACCTTATCATTCATTTTAAGATGCCAAATTAAGATCTCTAAGTATTTATGTTCTTTCCCTTTATTATTTTTGGTTTTGTGAGAAACTCTGTATGAAAACCTATATGCATAGGTAAGTGTATGTATATACATATCTGTGTGTATCTTACATAGCCATCTACTATTCATGAATTATATATTTAATGCTCACTTATCAATGAAACTAGGAAAAGATAGTTAAACAAAATAGTGATCATTGGTGTTTTGCTGTAAGAGAAACCACAGAGTGTGGGAAACTGGTAAAGAAGGATTCACATATGAATATTTCTGTGTTCAGAGTTTGAGGAGAGTTTACTAGGGCTTGAATTGTTTTATTTTGGAAAAATGTGGACATTTGTATAATCTGTGTCATAATAAAGTTAATATGTAATATTCAGGGAAGGAAATGAAACTAGTTGATGTGGAAATGGAAGTTGATGTGAGCTCTGAGTGCCACATTGTATCTATTCTAAGACATGATCACAAAGTCGTCTTTCTTTAGCCTCTTGTGGTAGTGATGTTTGTAGTATTGTCTATGCTCCATGGGAAAAGCCATGGGGTAGTTTTAATCACTTCCCAGGTGAAGCTGAAAGAAATCCTTTCCCATTCATCTATACACATGTGCCATAATGTCACACATTGCATTAACAGATTGGCACCAAATATGAGTACTTGAGGCATTAAAAGGAAAGAGAACATTAGAGAAGTTGGAATATGAATAGGATATAATAGCATCAATTATTGACACTGTTGCTTTGGTGCAGAGGGAGAAGCACTGATATTTTTCAATGTATATGTTAGTACATAAGGGGAAACCACTTAAGGATCTGTGCTTTAAATTTGTATATCCTGAGCAGTGACCCATTGTACATGTGCCAGTAACTATATTGCACAGATGCTGCTGGCATTCGAGTCTCAGGCATTAGTCAAATTGGTTTTTTATCATATGTATATGTCATATTAAAGTCATATATATATATCATATTAAAGTCATGAGTTAATTAACTTTGTAACTAATGTTCTTTTCTTTAAATGTTTCTACATTCTAGTTTGAATAGAAAACCTATCATTTACTTTCTATTTTATAAATTTTAACAGATGTCTGTGTACACATTATATATTACTTAAACATAAATAGATTTCTTCTAATTTCTATCTCTTGAAATCATACATATGTTCCAATTCCTGTCTCAAATGTTCTCTTTGTTTTCTCGTCAGTTCCAGGTCATCTTCCTCTCTTCACTCTCCATGTGCCATATTAGCCAGGGCGTTCTCACACTCATCTAAGTTTTGACAAACTTTCCAAACTGCATGTGATTTGTCGTAAAGTTAAGATAGTTCAATATTTGAAAATATAGGATTTTCTAAAAGGTTTCAGAGTGTAAGTTTTGAAATGAAAATGTCCATGGTTGGTTTAGTAAGTGATTAGCAATATGAAACAAGTTTAAGTGTACTGCAGTCATATAGCAGTGACTATCATTGCTATGGCAGATATTATTGCTGAATGTTGACTTGGTGTCAGGCACTATGTAAATACTGGATGTGTAGAACTCATTTTATCTCTCCATCCACTCAAATTAAAATCCCCATTGTCCTTACTTTACAGATGGCGTCACTGAGCATAGTAGGACCAATAATCTTACTCAATGTAACACTAAATAGTTGTGCCAATCTTCATCTTCTTCTGGGTTCACCATCCATTTTTAAGATAAAATTACAAAAACAACAAGTTTATATCTATAAAGATATAAAATTAATCTTCAAATGCCAAAGGTGGCAGATGTTAGAAGCATTCTGCTTGCCCACCCTGGTGTGTGATTTTTGAAAGTGGATGAATAGAAAAATCTCATTCGGTTTTATAGCTTGAAGATTACCCACGTTTTACAGTTTCCTTAAAATGAAAGTACTTAATGTTTCTACACATTTCCTACTTGACTATTTTAGAAAAATAATTATTATATTCAATTAAAATGGCTGTGCAGAGATGGTTCTACTAAGTAGCTTTGACATCCCACAGATGCTTAACCACACAACTGGAGTCACTATCAGTCCCTATCATGTCATAAATGCCTTCTCTTTGATACAAATTTATAGAACTGCGGGCTTCTAGTTACATGGAAATCTTGTGTATTCATAGTAAAAAAATTCAGAAAACTTAAAACATTAATATTGAAAGCAAACATATATACTTGAAGTACAAGTACTATTATCCCCTCTTATAAAAAAGATAGTGTCAAAATTATGGTATTGTGTTAGATAAATTATTAACTTACATGAATATTCCATGAAAGACAAATGGATCTTATTTCTATATGTAACTGTGACCCAATTTTGTTCATTTAAAACATTTGTTTTTATATTGTGTTCAATAAATTACCTATGACTAAGTTCATCAAAGGAATCTTAATTGGCATGTAATAGGGAATCTAACCAGAACACTTAAGAATCCCAAATTCTGAGTAAATGAAGTTCATTGAATATTCCTTTTGATGAACAAAGTCATTTGTGAGAGAAAAGCAAAAATAACTTTACGAAGTTTAAATGCCTAGGGACACCCAGTATCAGGCTCATGGACACATACCAGGGGACACCCCAGTGACAGGCTCATGAACACACAAGGAAAAGAAAAGTTCAGGGATTATCTAAGGGACAACATGTAGGAGCTATTTCTCCAACAAAACCAAGCCAATACCAATTTATACACTTATGCTGATGGTAGAATTAGAGTCTCAGTCGCCTTCGAAAGGCATTGAGTGTGGTCTCTGGAAAGCATTGACGGCACTGGTCATCAGCTTTCAGTTGTCACAGAAACCCAAAAGTTGGCTTTTCTCTTTATTCTTTCCATCATTACTTTGTATCAGTATTGGGAGGTTTCAGACACACGTGTCTTTTATTTTTTATTCATTTTTACACGTATTTATTTGTGAGTGTGTGTAGGGGGAGCTATTAGCATGTCATGGTATGCCTAGGAAATTCAGAGAACAACTTGTGAGAGTCTGTTCTGTTTTCCTATGATCTGGGTACTTAGGATTGAACTCAGATTCCAAAATTTGGTGGCAGGTGAGTTTGCCAGATGAGCTGTCTCTCCAACCCCCATGTTTCTCATACTTTAAGTATTCTTAGTAAACTTTAGGGTCAAGAAAAATGAGACTCAGCAAAGCATTTGCCCAATGCTAGGTAGTTAATTATCTTAATTATTAACTAAAATTGACTTACCCCTCCTGGAGACTTATATGTTTTCTAATTTACACAAAAATGAAATCTCATTTTAGCAGAGTAGTGTTTAAATTGAACAAGCAATTTCAGTTTAGGGTGAGAAACTGGATGTTTTTCACTCCTAATCCATGTTTAGAATGCACTGAAATAAAATGCAGAGATGTAGTCAGCTAAACACACAACACAAGAATACCAAGAAGCCCTGTTAGGAAGCAGGCTTTTCAATGGCTTCTGGTGGTTAAAAAGAGGTCAGGGGAGTGTTGGGGAGATAATAGAGTATATTTCAGAATTTCTAGAGAAAACTCTAGTAGCACTGAGCATGAATCTGTTGTTAGAAGCAAATGCAACATTGAAGAAATGTTTATGATAAAGATAGTTGAAAATAAAGCAAATTCCCGAAACTCTTGACCCCTCTTTTCTCAAAAGATCTACTCTGTAACATCCCACAAAGAAGCAATGGCCTTTATCTAAACATTCTTTGGAAAGACAGAGAGATGGCTCAATGGTTAAGAGCACTTCTTGTTCTTCCAGAGGACCTGGGCTTGCTTCCAGTTACCTACATGGTGGCTCACAGGCATTCATAGGAAGTCTAAGAGTAGTAGGCACACAGATATATCTGACCCCTGCAAGTTTTCCTCTGATCTCAGCAGTACTCCATAGCACACATACACACACACACACCACACACACACACACACACACACACACACACACACACACACACACACATACACATAGACACACAAACAAATATAATGCATTTTCAGATGCTGAGTCACCAAGTGTATTTTCCCTGTGTGTGTAACATCCCCCTGTATCCACTGTACTGGTTTGTGCTGAAGTTTTGGGCTGAAGTCTGCCAGTGAGATTCCACACAGCCCCGCTCACCTTCCCAAACACACATACAGGAGGATAGATCCAAATCATATAGATGATTAAAGAAATCCATGACCTAATCTGTAGTAGCAGGCAAAAATTGTACTACCATTTTTAATTCTTAAATATGAAAGGGGAAAGAGTCACACTTGGAGGTTGGGTTTCTCATGAAGACGACTGAAATAGAGCATCCTGGTAGAATATTGAAGAGGGAGCTCCTGAGGACTGAAAGTTAAGGAAATATTAGCTGGACTCTGTAAAGGACTGAGTAAATCTGGGATACAGGAAGGAAACAGCTTACCCTGCAGGGATCTCTGACACTAATACGATCTATCAAAGCCTTTGGAATGAGGAGGCCTTTAAGGCTTCATGTTCCCATGTTGACCAGACAGTGGATATGAGCTGCCTCAGGAACCCTGGTAACAATCAGACACACAAATTCAACCAGCACGATGAATCTAATGGGATGCTGCATGCATTGGGAAATATGCTTGGTAACTAACATCTACAAAATGTATTACTTCTGTGTGTTTCTTTTCCGTGTGTGTGTGTGTGTGTGTGTGTGTGTGTGTGTGTGTGTGTGTGCATTCACATGTACTATGGACATGTACAAAGGTCAGAGATTAATTTGCAGAAAACTTTCCTTCTATTATGTGGGTCCTGAGGATTGAACCCAGATTCTCTCACGCTTGACAGCACCTGCCTTTAACACCTTGGACGTCTCACCTGTCCTTCAACATCTTTTAGAGCAGGCATTAAGCCAGAATGCTTCCTCCCTTGGAGGAAGAAGCTGCCTTTGGGATAGCTGCCTAAAAATAGAAGCTTGGTAAAGAACAGCCAGTGCTATGCTCCACTGTACAGCCGAAAGGTGTGCTATGAGGAACCTGTGGTGCCCAACAGGAAGAAAAGGTACCAACGGCAGGCAAACAAAAATAGAAACACAAGCCTATCAGCTACTGTTCCAAATGTAACTGATAGACTGAGGAAAGGGAATAAGCAACTCTGAAGCTCTTATATAACAACCTCCATTCTTTCATGATTCCTAACTAATGAAATTAAGGAATCTGAGAATGGAAATGAAAGGTTGTTACCCAGAGAAGTGGAGATATCCATCTTGAAAACTAAGAACATTTAGGAAGGTGATGCCACTAAATGAAAAGCCTGTAAGCTAAATGCCTGGATATGTATTTTTTCCTCAAATGTTAGAGCTGATTCACTTCAAAAGTGATCTGGGGAAATCATGCTCTGAATAGCATCTGCAGTAAATCACAGGATAGCGGCATGGAGAGACAGCAGAATGGGTCTGCATGTTAAGGAGAGTGGTGTGCTAGGTGTGAAACCTGGATTTGGAAAAGCACGAGAGAGTTCCCGGAGATGCCACAAGCAGGGTACAGGGTGTGTGGATTTGGAAGGTAGTTATGCCAATCTCTATACCACCAAACCCAGCTTGTGGATTTGGACCCGGAAGAGTATTTCTCACCAAATGCACTGCCCCTGCAGCCTGTGAGCATCTCTCAGTAATGGATGCACATGTTACAGAGACACAACAAATGAAAGAGCCAAGCCTGGTGGGGCGGGGCTGCAACTCCAGCTACCCAGGAGTCTTAGACAGAAGTGCCAAAAGTTCTAGTTTCTGGGCTGTAGGACTGGTGCACCCATGAACTCCCAGCCGCTATGGTTGCATGAGCAGGATCAGATCCACAGCTGGAGAGCTATTGGCTGCTGATGGCTTTTGTGGGGAGGGAGAGAGTCAGGACCCTCTTGGTCACTGGTAGATCAAGGATGCTGCAGTGCACGGCCCACATTCGGGAGCTGATAACAGCCAACATGGAATCAATGAGCCCCCGCAAGGAAAGGAAAGAGGTCCTGAAATTGGGAGGGGAGAGATTGGAAAGAGGATTGCATATACCTGTGAATTTCCAGAAAACTAGTAAGAGGATATTACAAAATTAGTGCTTGCCGCTCTTGAAGTGGATCCAAGTTTGGTTCCCAGAACTCATGTCAGCCAGCCAAAATCCACCTCTAACTAGAGACCCGGGGGATCTGATGCCTCTGGCTTCTTCAGGCATCTGTATTCACGTGCACATACCCATAACAAAAATAACATAAACACTAAACCTCGAAAAAAAATAAATTGGAGGTGAGAACTCGACAAGCCAACACTGAGCTCAGAACATTCAGGAAGTTAAAATTAACAAACTAAAACAGTATTTAGCAAAGAGAGGCAAATTTTATAGTCAGTCACCTGAGACTTTCTACTTCCTTGTGAATTATGAGACAATTAAAAAAATTAATTTAGCAAGTGTTTCTCGAGTGTTTATGTTCCAGGCTGTGTTCTTGCTGACAGGAATGGAAGATGTATTGTTCCCCAGTGGAACTGCAGGCTTCATGGAGAAAAGAAGGCACTCAAACCAGTAACCATAAGAGATCATCACAGTTTCAATAGCTAATTTTCAACTTTCCCACTTCCTGATAATGATCCATTTGTTTATTCATTTAATCTTTTTTTTTTATGATTTAGACGTGCACCTTCCAATCACCTTTATTTCTTGTGAAAGAGGCTTAAAATTATTCTCTACATTTGGCTTCAGAAAGGTTATTAGGAAACCATTTGCAATACTACTTAGGAAAAAAGTTTAAAAAAAAAAATCTGCTCATTTGCATTTTATTTTCCTTAACTTTAATTGTCTTTTTTCGCTCTGAATAAACAGAAAGATGAGTGCATAGAGACCCGAAGGCTCTGTGGGGCTGCTCACTTCTGTTCTAGAATAGTCTCTCCTCCCTGATGATTTGTCTCTAGTACGTGCTCTTTGTCGTCTCAATAATTTGACAAACTTTTATCACGCATTAAATTAAGAATATATTTAAGATTTTAAAATGTTTACTTGCATAAAAATAGGTATGAATGCTATGAAATAAACATCACTATATTTAGTGATTTTTTTTTCGACACCTGAAACTAAGGACATTTTTGGAGGAGTAACAGTTTGAGAAAATTATATTAATACATGATTAGGGAACAGGCTATTTGATTACACATTTAAATGAAGTCAAGCATTTATATATTACTGTTGGATATCACGAATTGAGTTGTTAATTAGTAGCTAGTGAGATAGTTTGGTGGTCAATTTTTTCCCCATTGGTTCATACTTTAAATTAGTTCAAGGATTCTGTTAATATGACCACACCAAGCTTTTCTATTACTATATGATTTCTTCAGCTAGTATAATAAGAACTAGTAAAAATTTTAAAAAAAGTTTAAAAGTAAGGAAGTAAAACTACTGTAATCATGTAAACAATATATTGGTACATGTGAATAATGTATTTGTGAATGTGAACAATACCTTTGAGTTCATAAGAATAAAATCTTACATTTTTTTTTATTAAGAAATTTTCTACTCATTCCACATACCATCCACAGTTTCCCCCTTCCTCCATCCTCCACCCCTTAGCATTCTTTCCCAAGCCACCCTGCATCCCCACATCCCCCAAATTGAGGTCTCCCATGGGAGTCAGCAGGGCCCAACATACTGAGCCTAGGCAGGTCCAAGCTCCTTCCCACTGCACCAAAGCTGTGCAAGGTGTCACACCACAGGCACTGGATTCCCAGAAGCCTGCCCATAGACAAGGGACAGATCCCAATCCCCCTGCCTGGGTGCCCCCCAAACAGTTCAACCAAACAACTGTCTTTCATATCCAGAGGGCCTAGTCCAGTCCCATGGGGGCTCTATAGCCACTAGTCCACAGTTCATGGGCTTCCACTAGTGGTGTGGCCGTTCATCTCTGCAGGTCCTCCCATTGTGATCTCAACATCCCTTGCCTGCAGAATCCCTCCTCTCTCTCATCAATTGGATTTCTGGGTCTCAGCCTGGTGCCTGGCCATGGATCTCTGCATGTGCATCCATCAGTCACTGGACAAAGGCTCTATGATGACAGCTAGGTTATTTGCTAGGCTGATCAGCAGAGTAGACTGGTCCAGGCACCCTCTGGACCACTTCCAGCAGACCAATGTGGGATCATCCCTGTGGATTCTACTATAGAGCTATAGTAATAAAAAAAAAACAAAAAAAAAAAACAGTGTGGTACTGGCATAAAAACCTACACATGGACCAATGGAATCGAATTGTAGACCCTGACATTAATCCACACACCTATGAACATATGATTTTCAACAAAGAAGCCAAAACTGTACAATGGAAAAAAGAAAGCATCTTTAACAAAGGGTGTTGGCATAACTGGATGTGTAGAAGGCTGCAAATAGATCCATATCTGTCACCAGCACAAAACTCAAGTCCAAGTGTGTCAATGACCTCAACATAAATCCAGTTACACTTAAATTGCTAGAAGAAAAAGTAGGAAGTAGTCTTGAGAACATTGGCATTGGATATCACTTCCTAAATATAACACCAGTAGCATAGACACTGACAGTTAATTAATGGGACATCCTAAAACCAAGAAGTTTTGTACAACAAAGGACACAGTTAATAAGACAAAACGACAGCTTACAGAATGGGAAAAGATCTTTACCAACCCCACATCTGACAGAGGGCTGATCTCCAAAATATATAAAGAACCCAAAAAGCTAGACTTCAAAATACTGAACAATCTGATTAAAAAATAGGCTACAGAGCTTAATAGAGAATTCTCAACAGAAGAATCTCAAATGGCTAAAAGGCATTTAAGAAACTGTTCAATATCCTTAGTTATCAGGGAAATGCAAATCAAAACAACTCTGAGATACAATCTTAAACCTGTCAAAATGGCTAAGATCAAAAACATTGAAGACAGTTTATGTTGGAGATGATATGGAGAAAGGAGAACACTCCTCCACTGTTGGTGGGAATGCAAACTTGCACAGCCACTCTGGAAATCAGTATGGCAGTTTCTCAGAAAATTGGGAATAAGTCTTCCTCAAGACCCAGTTAAACCACTCTTGGACATATACCAAAGGAATGCTCAATCTTACCACAAGGACACATGCTCAACTATGTTCATATCAGCATTATTCATAATAGCAAGAACCTGGAAACAACCTACATGCCCCTCAACTGAAGAATGGGTATAGAAAATGTGGCACGTATACACAATGGAGTACTACTCAGCAGTAAAAAATGCTATCATGAAATTTGCAGGCAAATGGATGGAACTAGAAAATATCATCTTGAATGAAGTAACCCAGACTCAGAAGGACAAACATAGTATGTACTCACTCATAAGTGGATACTAGATGAAAGGGAAGGGATGGCCAAACTGCAACCCACAAGTCCAGAGAGGCTAGCTAACAGGAGAAGACCCTTGGAGGGACACATGGATTACCCTGCAGAGAAGTGGATGAGATCTACATGAGCAGACTGGATGTGGGGGTGTCAGAGGGCGAGGAGTGGGGGCGAGAACACAGGGAAATGGAAGGGTCAATCTGGAACAGGGACAGAGTTGGAGGGCAGGGAGGAAAATACCACGATAGATGAGGACATCATGGGAATAGGAAGAGGCAGGGTGCTGGGAGGCTCTCAGGAATCCACAAAAAACTTATATTGTATACCATTGTGAGTGGTAACTTCTTTTGTGAATTTTAATGTTACCTTATTTTTCTAAATACAATTTAAGTTTGAAAATATGCAGTATATTTTTAGAGAAAATTTACATATATCATTATCTTATTAGTAATATTGTTTATTAGGAAATACATTTCTTCTAACCCTGGATAAGTGTGTTTGCTGTAAGGATTTCTTACTTGTTAATAGATATTTACTTTCTTGGTTAAAAACATAAATTTAAATTGTAGGCTGTATCAAATGGTTGATAAAGTTAAGCAGCCTTTGTTCTTTCTTCCAAGGATTCTCTCTGAATGTATTTATGCCTTTGTGTAGTTTTTTCACACTAGATCTCTCTGTGATCTGTAGAACACAGTAAATGTAACACTGAATCCTGAAGCTCACAGCAGATCTCTCTATGATCAGTAGGACACAGTAAATGTAACACTGTGAGAATCCTGAAGCTCACAGAAGATCTCTTGGTGATCAGTAGGACACAAAAAATGTAACACTGTGTGAATCCTGAAGCTAGATCATAGAAGTCCTTTTCTTTTTGTCCCTATCCTCTGAACCACAGATCCTGAGGAGAGAAGCCAGAAGATATACAACAGAGATTCCAAAAAGCCCACAGGGCTCTCCCCTCTTGCCAGTGGACAGTACCTGAATTCCCCAAGAATAGCCAGAACCCTCTGGTTGACCATGGTTCTGCCACCTTGGAGAAACCCTGTATTGTCATTCATGAGTGTGGCCATAACACGTCTTTGCCCTCAGTCTCTCAGAATGCATTGAGCCAGTGTTCCCAGAAGAATGTCTGATCCCCAAGAACTGAGGTAACTCATGATTACTATTGCTGCTGCTGTCAGGCAGTGTGGTTTATGGAAGTCCATTCTGCAGCAAAGAAAAAAAAATACCTACAACAGAATGATGACCTGTGATACTGTGATTCTGTGATAAGGAAATTATGAAGAGTGCTGAGCTATATTTTAGATGCTCCTGAGCATAGTCACTACAGATGTGACCAATAACTGACTTTTGAACTGATAAAAAATGTTGTATTCCTGGGAACCTTTTCTTTGTCCACTGTAGAGATGTTTCCATCACTGAGCAGCTCATATTCTCTCTTCTCCACCCTCCCAGGAAGCAAATCTGATGTGTCATTATCATCAAAGGTGACACAACAGAACAATCACTGAATGATTTGAAATGCCTTATAATAAATAAGTAAAACACATCTGCAGTTGTACAAACTCAGACATCTAGATATTTTTCAGCATAAATTTTGAAAAATATAGTCCTTTCATTGAACAATCTGCTGCTTCCTACCTATGGAGCATTATATGAATGGACATCAGTTCTCATTTTGACCACCTACAAATCACATTTATTTGCTCAATGAAGTCACTTACATGACAAAGAAAAGATGATTAAATTCTATCAAGTAAACATAGTCTTTAAACTTTATCTTAAAAATGAATACTTATTTGATAGTCAATGATAAAAATAAGCTTGGTAGCTTATGAAAATGATGAGAGTCAAATGTTTTTTTAAATATTTTGAAAGATAACTATCTTGAAATTATGGTTACAGGGCATCATTTGAAAATGCAGATTTCAAATCTTGAGTATTACTCTCAATCCTGGTAACTTGCTAAAAAATAAATTTACAAAACATCTGATTTAAACAGGGTGATTTTAGCTCTGTAAGTCAAGAAACTAACAGTGAGAAAATAGACACATTTTCTTTATGCAAAATGAAGGCTTCTTGAGAAAGCAAACATTGCCTTAAATCCTAATCATAGAAGCTATTTCTCTGATGGGTGGGAAGCCCTTCTTACTACTGACAGTCTTTCTGTGATCTTCCCCCAAAAGATCAAACTGGTCTTCATTTCGAATTATTTTCTGCATTGACACGATTTCTACCAAAAGTCTCCACTTCTTGTCAGCCTTATGTGCTAAAGTGTGCCCTGCAGCACTCAACAGGAGTGATCCTTATACCAAACCAGAAGAGAAACAATGGCCAAGCACAGGACACTCAGGTGCATTTTTGGAAACTAAGCAAATAGTAATTTCAGTTTTTGCAGTTCATTCTGCTTTAAGAGATCTACTTTGTATCTCACCTGCACCCTGATGAAGTTGGGTTAACTGGTGAGTCTAGAGTTGTGGCATGTACTTCTGAAAAAAGTGGCTAATCTTACAATATCTGAATTTCTTGAACACAGTGAATATAGACCATTTTGTTGAATACTAGCATTGGTCTGAGCCAACATCCAAGTCACCACAATCTACATAAGACTCAATTTCCATATTACCAGCCAGAAGAACAAGATAAACATTGACATGAAATATAAAGTCTCTATGTGCATGTACACACACACACACACACACACACACACACACATGCAAACACACACACACACATGCACATATGCACATGTATAGGATTCAGTTAGAATGAGATCAATAGAAACAGGCAATCATGGTATATATTTGAGTTACATATAAATCATTTTTTAAAATAGAAACTAGTTTGATTTTGCTGGGTGATTATGGTGATGTCTTCATTCCCCAAGAAGCTCTGCTTCTAAAGAGATACTGATTTTTTTTAACTGTATATACTTAAAGCATAGAACTTGATGATTTCATAAACATATTTATTGTAAACTAATCACCCAAATCAGGATAATTTACATATTCGTCAGCTTGCGCAGTTACTTTATTTATTCCTTGGTTGACCAGCTTAGCAAATTTCAGTTTTGCAGTATGTTAAGCATTGGTGCCAGTTGCTGCAAGGAAAACCAACCATCAGTTGCCAGGTGATACAGGAGAATGGTAAACACTGTTACAGTTTCTGTGGAGAGTACTAGATTTGCTAGGACAGTAATTTCAACCTTCCAAATTCTGAGACCATTTAATACAGCTCCTCATGTTGTGGTGACTCCCAACCATAAATTTATTTTTTTTATACTTCATAACTGTGATTTTGCCACTCTTTTGATCTGTAGTGTTAATATCTGATATGTGACCCCCAAAGTCATCACGACCTATAGATTGAGAACCTCTGTGCTAGGAGGTTGGTTCAATCTCAGCTGTTAGTTTACGTGTCCAATGATGTGAACCACTTATACAGGTGAAACAACTTTATTACTCACACAGAGGCAGAAAGAACTGAGTTCTAATGAACCAAATCCCTGAAGCTCAAAGAAACTACAGAAGGTGGATGAAGTCCCATCCCTACCATGTACCACACTGTGTATCAGTGGAGGGATTACAAGGTACCTGCTTCTCAGTTTCATATTCTGATTGGTCTTAGAGATTGCTAAACTCAAACACAGAGGCTATCCATTCTAGGGGGAATGGAGACAAAGTTGGGATGTTTCTGAGGGTTCTTTCTTTTTTTTTTTAACATTGGCCATTTTTTTTCTTCTTAGTTTTTTTTTTTTTTTTAAAGATTTATTTATTTATTATGTATACAGAAGAGGGCACCAGATCTCATTACAGATGGTTGTGAGCCACCATGTGGTTGCTGGGAATTGAACTCAGGACCTCTGGAAGAGCAGTTGGTCCTCTTAACTTCTGAGCCATCTCTCCAGCCCTGATGGTTCTTTCTTATTTCACACTATGTTACTCTTAGTATATTCTGATGGAGAACTGCAAGGAAGATGAGGGGGAAGCTAATTGCTCAGAATCACTCAGGGACTTTCACTCTTATGTAGCTCAATATGCTTACCTGTGGTCACTGTGCTACTTTCTGTCTCCAGAGCTTACTCATCTTGCATAAATTTTTATGATCAGAAAGAAATCTGTGATAACATCTTCTATGTGTCAACTTGTCAGAACTAAAGGATACCCATGTACACACTACAAAATATCATTTTGGGGTATATCTTTGAAGATGTCTTCAGAAGAAACTAGCATTTGAACAGTCAACTAAATGAAGAAGATCTGCCAGTGTAGGTAGGCAGCACCCAATCCAGTGAGTGCTTGCGTAGAGAGCAAGGCAGAGGAAGGACAAGTTTGGTTCTTGCCCTGAGCTGAGACACCTACCTATCCTCATCCTTGGTTAGTAACAATCTGAGTTTTCAGGTTTTTGTTCAGATCATGATGTCTACCATCATTGCCCACTCTTGCAACTCCACCTCAGTCCTTCAGATAGTGTCAACTTGGCTTTCCTGAGTCTCTGATGTGCAGATGGCAAATTACTACTATCAAATCTTATGGCGTGCAACAAAAGACAGCCTGTTACATGGATTTGTTGTTGATATGAATTTGAATCCAAAATTCATTTGCCGAATTGTGAGGCTCTTTTGCTCCTATAGAGAGTGTTTACAGGAAATGAGCTTATTTATTAAATGAGAGATAGATGAGAACGTAACTGTGCCAGACCTGGCCCAAAGCCTTACTGCAAGAAAGGACAGTAGGGTGGGGCTCCTCCTGGCCTTTTATGAGCTATTGCATAGTCCCCACCTCTCCCATGTTTGTACATCTTGAACTTTCTTTAAGTGCATGCTCTGTGAGGAAGATCTCCCAGGCTTCTACTGCTTTTTGCACCATGTATGTTAATTGCTTTGATCTATTTCTCCACCTCTTTCCTTATTTTCTACCTCAGGATCTCAAGGTAAGAAAAAGAAGTGGGAGTGAAAAATTTATTGAAAGAAATGCGATCAAAATCCCCTGTTTACCAAAATATATAAATATAAAGAATTATAAGGCTGAATGACCCACAAACATAATGAATCCAAAGACATTCAAACTGTGACATACTATAGTAAAACTTTTGCAAACTAATCATGAAGAAAAAGTGTCTTCTGAGCACTAAGAGAGAAACAATACTTTCTCAGCCCAGAAGGAATGAAGAAACATTTATCAGTGCTGAAAGCAAAGACCTATCTACTGAGAACATGTAACATGAAAATGTTATTTAGAAATGCAGCAGAAAAATCAAGATCTTCAGATGAAGTAAAACAAAAATTGTTTATTGTTTAGCAGCATATTTATTCTGGCAGAATGACTAAGAATGTTCCCTGAGCAAAGAAATTATATAGTTTCAGCATATCATAAAGAGTACGAAAAATATGTAGCAGATATTTCTTCTCTTCATATTTAATAAATGCTTCATGGTTCAGTAAAAATTGTTTCACTGTTAGATACAGCTCTAATTGAGATAGAAGTAATAGTTAAGACAATTTCAATAGAAGAGTAAATGAATGTGAAGATAGATACAATAGCATTTGGCTGACAAAGTGATAAAATCGATAGATAATAATGAATATGCATAGTAATACACTCAATGAATGGAAATATGCATAAAGAGATAAAATTAAAAATACAATCTGAAAGCAGAATTCTAAAACTGATCAAATGGCTCACAGGAATGAAGAATAAGAAAAGAAGTAAGAACAAACTAAAAAACTGGCACACTTTAACACTATTATACCAATAATTGCATTAATCTTTCATGTTTTAAATTCAATAATTATTATACTGAAGGTAAGGCTGAATTTAAAATATGATGCAACACTGTGGTACCTAAAAATGAACTTGAAAGTTCAATGGCAGAATAAAAGAAAATAAAATACATTATATTAGCAATAACCAAAAGAAATCAGGGAATGTTGTATATATCTCAGGTAAAGTAGCAAAGAATTCTGATATAGTGCCTTTCTCTAAATGCACTGCCAGTTGATACAATGATCAACCAGTTATTAAAACAACATATAACAAAAGGGATCAGTAAGAAGGCCTAGCAGTACACTAGACATGAGACCTCTATGAATTTAAAGCTGATTGATTTTAGAATGTATAAGTCTACTACAATATCTAGATGATTCCACTAATGACTTCTAATGTTTATGTAAAAGAAATCAACGCTAACTTTATGCAATTTAGAAGAAGAAATAATACTTTACAACTTTTTTAAGGAAGCTAGTATTACCCAATGCCAATGATATAGATATATGAACATAATGAAAGAAAAAGTCAAAGAGAAGGAGCAATAAAAAGAGAGATCTGTAGAACCAATAAATTAATGAGCAGAGATATATTGATTATTGGCAAATAAAATAGAATTAAATACAACTTAATGTTATCTAAAATATATACAAGGTTGTAAAGTAAGGATTAAGAAATATGAAGCTGATTTGGGATAAGAAAAGTCAATCACGTTACCTCTTTCAATAACTAGAAGTGAAGAGAACATGTATTGATATTGATAGATGTAAAGAAAATCTATAACAATGTTTCCCATGAATTAGAAAAAAGGAGACTTTTAATTTGGTAATATCTGTACAAAGGAAACAGGAAACATTGCTGAGAATAATGAACTTGAGATGGCTCCTCCTCACTGCTGGTACTCAACAAAATGAATACTTAGCCAGTGAATGAGCTGGTGTACATAATTTAAATATTCCTGTTACTATAGTAATAAAGACATGGTTGACATTGGTTGAGGAGCTGATTCAGAAGAACAAACTCAGAAATAAGTCTACAAAAATTATCCTACAGTTCTTTTGACAAAGATTAAAAACAAGTTTATGGTGAAATGATTCTTTCCCCCAAATTGTGTTGAAGCAATTTGGCATTTGATGGTTAAAATTTGTCATTTGATGTTTAAAAATAGAAAACAAGCAAAAATTGGTCTAAATCATACAACTTATATGAAAGTTAGCTCAAAACAGATTACAGAATTAATAAAAGTGAAAGGTTATGAAACGTTTAGATGAAAAAAAGAATAGGAAAATTGTTAGAACTTAAAACTAGGGAAAAGGCTTGAAACTTGAAAAGTAGATTCATAGGATATATTCTCAGGGGTATTCGTTTCTTTAAACTCTTCCCAGTTCTGTAACGTTTTCTCATTAGCTCTTAATAAACATGTTCTCATGGCTTAAATAAAAGAAAGGAAGAAAACTCTCATACATTGAATCTCTTTGAAAACTTCAACAGTAAGAGAAAATTGACAGTGCAATTGGAAAATGCATCAGAAGCATAATGATACTTTCTAAGGTAGAAAATCTATGGATTACTTCTAAGTTATAGAAATATGTTCAATGTGAATGACCAAAAGAAAATACAAAATAAGAACACACTGAGATGCAACTATATTTTACCACAATATCTAATTACAGAAATGAAAACAGTAATGTTACTAAAAATGTAAAGAAACTGGAACACCCATGTGCTTCAGGTGGCCCTGTCAGCTGCTCCAGCCATTTTTAAAACAGTTGGCAGTCATAAAAGAAAGCCAAAGTGTTGAACCTGCAACTACAGCTCAATCTAGTAATTATATTTGTAAGAATGGATTCCAAGACAGGGTTTCTCTGCGTAGCTTTGTGCCTTTCCTGGAACTCACTTGGTAGCCCAGGCTGGCCTCAAACTCACAGAGATCCACCTGGCTCTGCCTCCTGAGTGCTGGGATTAAAAGCATGCACCACCACCGCCTGGCAAAAAAAAAAAAAAAAAAAAAGAATGTATTCCAATAAATGCAGTCTTAGCTTTACTCCCAGACCTTCCAGTCAGCATTTATAGCAGATTTGTTTGTAATGGCCCTAGATAAACAACTCAGATGTCAATGGTGGAAGAGACCACATACTGTAATTTGCATATTGAAATAATTTATAGAACTCTCTAGAACAAAAAGACTAAAATAAAGAGCATACCATAGGTTGCAAAGAGGTAAGGGGTGGTTGTACACTCCTCCGTAATAAATGGTAGCTAATAAATTGATCATGAAACTATAGGAGAGATTTGTAAGAGTTAGCCACTGAGGAAAATCAGATGAGCTGCATATAGATTCTCACTGCATAGTTCTCACAATTGCATGTAAATCACAATTACTTTGGATAAACAACTTAATACAAATGGCTTTCTTTTTGATGTGGTTTATATATAATAATAACTCTATACACAGACTAGTAATGTTATGTGTTGCAGGCTTCCTTGGACTGTCTGCCCCCAAATCATGACACGGAGACTTATTATTAGTTATAAATGCTCAGCCTTAGTTTAAGCTTGTTTCTGGCTAGCATTTTTTTTTTTTTAAATCTTAAACGAACCTGTTTCTCTTCATTTATGTTTTGCCTCAGGGCTTTTGAATTTCTTTCATTCTGTATGTGCCTCTTTTTTTTTTTTTGCTTCCTCTGTGGCTGCCTGGCTACAACTGCCTGGCCGCTTGGCCCCAGGCATCTCCTTTCCTTTCTCTTTCATTCTTCTGCCTCTTGAGCCTAGGTTCCTCCTTCTACTTCTTCTCTCTGCCCACCAGCCCTATCTCCCTAGCTATTGGCCATCCAACTTTTTATTAGACCAAGCATGTACCTTAGGCTGCCAAAGCAACACATCTTTACATCATTAAACAAATGCAGCATAAACAAATGTAACGTATCTTTACATAGTTAAACAAATGCAGCAGAAACTTTTTTATATAGTTAAACAATTGCAGCAGGAACAAATGTAACACACCTTTACACAGTTAAAGTAATATTCCACAAGTTATATGTAACTTTATTAACATAATTATCATTTAACTTCTTCTATTTTTGTAGAACAATGAGTGTTGAGAGTAGTTACATTAGAAAAAGTTAAGAAATCCCAACGAAATACTATTATCTTTTCCTCCTGATGATTTCAAACATAGCTGAAGACAGACACACAGGTTTTTCACATCAGAACAGGTTACACATTTCAGCTAACTTGTTTTACATCTTTGAAGAAGACTGAGATCCACTGTAACACATGGCGTGCATATTCCAATTTCACAGGTTACAAGGACCTCTCAATTCTATTATCTCTTTATCTTCAGCAGAACTCTAAGTAGTTGGTAGGGTGTATTTTATTATCTTCTGGTTTTATTTTTACCCCAAGAAATAAAACAGGACATGAAGATGTTTAAGTGAACTCACCTAGCTGCCCTTGGTTAACAATTATTACAAGTTCTGGAATTTCACCTTCCAGGAAGTTCTGATTCATGGTGCTTCAAAGTGCTAACTGCCTTTTGTTCTTATCGTCTCATATATAATAGTAACTCTGCCAAACTGCAAGGAGTGTGAATCTGTTCTTTTGTGAAAGGTGCCACTTTTAATATAGGAGCTTTGTTCCTTCTTTAAGCACAAGGTCAGCTATGTCTATAAATTTTCTTCATCTTAGTTCTTGAGATATAAAACTTGGTTAGTTCTCTATGTCAAGGGCATGACAAAAACATCCAGTAATTTTCATTTGGAAAAAAGAATCCAAGCTATCCAAGTCATTTTTAAAATTCCATTTAGCATAAAGTTTGGACAGCAGTAAGTACTTCTAAGAATCAGAGCAGATCTTGTGTTGCCCTGAAGCTGATCACATTGAAGGAAGCATGGCCGTTCATTAGCAGGATGATCAATTTGCTCAACATTTTGAACTGAAATCATTTTCCCCATCAGGGAAAGGCAATTTGGACCCGTCGTCCATTTCTCTGCTCCAGCTTTGCCCTTTTGCCTCTGCAGTTGGACTCGAGTGACATTCTGAACTACAGCTTCTTCCCTGATAGCTCCTTAGATTCATTATCTCATCAATACAAAGACTCTATTGATTTCCCAGCTTCAGATTCTTAAGAGTCTTTGAAATGCCTTGTGTTTTTCACCCTTTGATGTCATTCTATAATCTACACACATGAGAGAGAGAGAGAGAGAGAGAGAGAGAGAGAGAGAGAGAGAGAGAGAGAGAGGATGGTGTTATTATACATGACCTGAGAGTTAATATTAGTAATGAGGATTGAAGTAAAAGAATATGTGTACACATTGGCAGGGTTACTGAGGAAAGTGGAAAGATCTGACACAATGATGCCATTAAAACTTTCATACTTTGTGGACTTATTGTCATTCTTTTTGCTTGTTTCTATTATTTATTTTTCTTTCTTTTTTTAATTAACTTTTAAAATTATATTTGTGTTTTAATTTTACACATCAGCTAAGGGTTCCCCTGTCCTCCCCCATCCTGCCCCTGCCTCCACCTTTCCCCCCATCCCCTCCCCTCCATTCCCATCTCCTCCAGGGCCAAGACTCCCCTGGGGATTCACTTCAACCTGGTGGATTCAGTACAGGCAGGTCCAGTCCCCTCCTTCCAGGCTGAGAAAAGTGTCCCTGTGTAAGCCCAAGGTTCCAAACAGCCATCTCATGCACTAAGGACAGGTCCTGGTCCCACAGCCTGGATGCCTCCTAAGCAGTTCAAGCTATTCAATTGTCTCACTTCTCCAGAGGGCCTGATCCAGCTGGGGGCTCCACAGCCTTTGGTTCATAGTTCATGTGCTTCTGTTCGTTTGACTATTTGTCCCTGTGCTTTTTCCAATCTTGGTCTCAACAATTCACACTCTTACAGTCCCTCCTCTTTCTTGACAGTTGGACTCCTGGAGCTCCACCTGGGGCCTGGCTGAGGATCTCTACATCCACTTCCATCAGTTATTGAATGAGAGTTCCAGCATGACTGTTAGGGTGTTTAGCCATCTGATCACCAGACTAGGTCAGATTAGGCCCTCCCTCGACCACTGCCAGCAGTCTACAGAGGAGTGGATTTCTGGAGACCTCTCCAGCACTCTACCTATTCCTGTTTTCATGTGGTCATCATTTATCATGGTCTGTTATTCCTTGTTCTCCCTTTCTGTTCTTGATCCAGCTGGGATCTCCTGCTCCCCTAAGCTTTCTTTCCCTCAAACCTTGCCCTTCATTACTCCCACTGTCATCCAGGTTGTTCATGTAGATCTCATCCATTTCCCTGTCATTGGGTGATCCCTGTGTCTTTCCTAGGGTCCCGTTTTCTAGTTAGCTTCCCGGGAGTTGTATAGCATTCTAGTCATCTTTGTTTTACATCTAGTATCCTCCTATGAGTGAGTACATACCATGTTTGTCCTTCTGAGTATGGGTTACCTCACTCAGGATGATTTTTTCTAGATCCATCCATTTGCCTGCAAACCTCATGATGCCATTGTTTTTCTCTGCTGAGTAGTACTACATTGTGTATATGTACCATATTTTCTTTATCCATTCTTCAGTTGAAGGGCATCTAGTTTGTTTCCAGGTTCTGGCTATTACAAACAATGCTGATATGAACATAGCTGAGCAAATGCCCTTGTGGTATGATTGAGCATTCCTTGGCTATATGCCCAAGAGTGCTACAGCTGGGTCTTGGGGGAGATTGATTCCCAATTTTCTAAGGTTTCTTTTTTTTTTTTACATTTTTTTAAATTCATAATATTTGTGTTTTAATTTTACATATCATCTGTGGGTTCCCCTATCCTCCCCCATCCTGCCCCCAACCCCACCTTCCCCTCAGCCCCTCCCCTCCATTCCCATCTCCTCCAGGGCCAAGACTCCTCTGGGGATTCATTTCAACCTGGTGGATTCAGTACAGGCAGGTACAGTCCCCTCCTTCCAGGCTGAGCAAAGTGTTCCTGTGTAAGCCCAAGGTTCCAAAAAATATGGAACGTTTCACAAAGTTGCATGTCATCCTTGTGTAGTGGCCATGCTAATCTTCTCTGTATCATTCCAATTTTAGTCTATGTGCTGCTGAAGTGAGAACTGTCATTTTTTGTTGTTTAATAATTTATTCAGTAACTCTGATGTTGTAGAGAGACAGAAACTTGTTGATCTTTATTTTACATAGTGAAACACAAAGCTCATTTGCTCACTGTTCTTCTTCATTCCTTTTATGGTGCTTTCCAGCCAAACCCAGGTGAGAGTTAGCTGCTCACAGCTAAGATGGGCTGCTTAGAGCTGAAGTGGTAACCTTCACCCCAGGGCACAGAGCAGACTGTCAAAGGGTAAGTGTGGTCACTGAACAAACAGAGGAGTATTAATACAGCAATAGTACTTTTTCTTTCTTGTAATATGATGATGTCATGATATTGTTCTTTGGATTTTTTGCAACTATTTTATAATCACTTCTGGTTATAGGTGGAATGTCTGTAAACCTTTCAAATATCAACATAGAATTTTCAGTGAACATCTAAGTTAAGATTGATTTATGACCTCTATATTGCTGTGACAGATTCCTGAGAACAAGCAAGCAAAAGAGTGAAATATTTATTCTGGCTGAGAACTTCAGAGGACTCTTCATCAGTCTGGGGAGGGTGTGGTGCCAGCTTGCAGCTTAGTAAACAGGAAGCAGAGAGAGAATGTTTATCCTTGCTGCCCCCCACCCCATTTTTTTTATTCCATCTCCGTGTTCAGTCTGTGAAATTGTGCCATCCACATTCAAGGAAGGTCCCCTTTTAGTCAATGATGTCTGGAAACTCTCTCTAGACCCACAGAAGTGTACTTTACTCATTTCCCAGAAACTTCTCAGTCTAATTAATTTGACAATCAAAAACTATCACATCCTCTCACTGATATTCTGTGCTCACCAAATGGACTCTGCATGAGAAATTACTTCCTTGTTTCTTTTTGCAACAGAAATGGAAGCTCAGATTTACTGAGTTGCTGAGTCAGTTTGTAATTATGTAAATGTGTCATAAATACTGAAGTGACTGGGATTCATAGTGGCATGATCATGAAGGCATATTTCTAACTAGGTTTAGTAGCTTTAAACATCATTATCTCGATTCCAACTACTAGAAATTTTTCTAATTTCAAAGCCCTTCTTAATTATACCTAATTTTTTGATATACCTTAATTTTAAAAGAATACTTATTAAGAATATGAAAACATTACTAAATTCATTTACTTAGTATTTATTTATGAAGTAACTACCATGTTCTAAGTATTGATTGAATATGAATAGAATTTTGGATAAAATATAACATACTCTGTTATATTTGAATTTCAAATAAGCAATGCCTTTTCTTTCTTCCTTCCTTCCTTCCTTCCTTCCTTCCTTCCTTCCTTCCTTCCTTCCTTCCCTCCCTCCCTCCTTCCTTCCTTCCTTCCTTCCTTACTTCTTTTTCCCCTACTTTTCTTTTCCCTTCCTTCCTTATTCCCTTTCTTTCTTCCTTCTTTTTTCTTCCCTTCTTGCCTGAACAGTATGTCATTTGGAGGGATTTCAAAAAATTTTCATATATTAGCATTTTTAAAATGTGATAGTTTTCTACACTGTGCTAAGAGAATTTGCAAGCTTTGATAAGCAAAACCATGATATGTCTCTAATGTTTATAGCAACCTGATGCATTATTTTACAGTGATAAGCCCTATATGCATATTTCCTAACCTCAAAACAAACAAACAAAAAACAAAACAAAACAAAACAAAACAAAAAATACCTTGCAGTTGATTCAAGACGGTGGTAGCCACAGGCCCCTGTAGGATGGCTGGGCAGCTCCATGCAGTCTTCTGTAGCTGCTGATGCTCAGATGCTTGCCCTGTTGTGGGGAGGAGAGCTCAGGGCCTCTGCACCAGCAAGAGGTCTCAACCACAATGGTCTTTCCGCTGAGTCAGCAGGGCAGACAGCACAAAGGCAGTTGACTAAGGCTATTCCAGATCCTGACTCAGACACCCTGGCCAGCAGCAAGATCATACCAGGTCTGGGTGATGCCTGTTACGGTCAAGGAAATTTCTTGTGCAGTAATATTGATAACTGCAGACTCATAATTGAGAATAAGAAACATTGAAAGGTCTCTGTGACACAACACCCCCCCCCCAAAAAAAAAGAAAAAAAAAAGAAACAGTCTAGATAGGAAGCCAGTGAAGAGAGTCCTTAAAAACTGTGATAAAGATTCTAATGTGTAGCTCTTCACAGTAGATGGCTCCTGGCACAAGGGTGGGGAAGAACTCAGCTGTCTTTAAAGGTCTGGCCTTTGGGAATTTGACCATGCTCCAATGAGTACATTGGAACACAAATTGGACTTGGTGTATTTTCTTTTTTCTTTTTCTTTTTTTATTTGAGGAGGGCACCAAGGTGGGAGGGTGAACCTGGGAGGAATTTGAAGTGATTGTGAACTGACTGCATTGTATGAAGTTCCCAAATAATCAATAAAAATATTACATTGGAGAAAAAAAGAGATTGCAGTCAATAGATATGATTATTTGATAAGTAACTATAAAATGAAACATATAGTTACCAACTGTGGAAATAAGCATTATGTACTTGAAATCATCTTAAAGTAGGAAACTTATCTGAAAAAAAAAAAAACTATGTGTTTAAAAGCTTTATAGCAGGGTGGGTATTTCTGTATTTGGAGAAGGAGAAAAGACTGACTACTTACAGTTTACAGAGCTGAAGGTCAAAGGGTAGACCAAATACAAGGTGAAGCTAGACGTATACAAGGATCACAAAAGGTACTCAGTTGTAGAGTTCGGGGAATTCATTCATGGGAAACACTGCACCACAGAGACCATATAGGGTAGGAGAAAATACTTTTTCCATATATAAGACTTCAGAAATTTGGACTAAAGAGAACACTGGATGTGGAGGAAGATTTGTAGACAGAATAAGAACATGAGGAGTAAAAAAGACATGGGAGTAGATCACGAAAGACATAGAAAGAAAAAGACTAAGAAAGACTCCCACTCGCTGGTTGAAATAAGAAAATGCAGATGAGAGGTGGGGAGGCTGCCAGCTATGGCTGTGGGTCATTAAGCCTCACAGTCACACAGATAGAGAAAGTAGCTACTAACTTAGATGCGTGAGCATGGCTTAGAATAAAAGAATGGGAACTGAGAATTTAAACACACAATTTTCCAACCCTGATTTGTCTATAGTGGAACAATTTCTGAAGATGGTATGCTAACCACATCATCAATTATTTATGTGTGTAAAATTTTAATTTAATGGTTATGCATTTATTTTTAAGAAAGGTAACTACCATGTCAAATCCATAATTCCTTGAAAAATTCCACTATGGATAAGGGTATTTGCTACTAGTAAACCAGAGGACTTAGAGATTCATATCACGCTTTCCCTGCTATCATAGGATGGCGTCTTCAGTAGCCATGTAAGTGTGGGGGACCTACATGATCTGCACCCTGCTGGGAATTCTTATGGACTGGGTGTCATGCGCTAAGTTCTTTCAGGTGTATTATGAATAGATGCGTCCTACATATTATGACTGCTGTGAATTATGCCTCTTAATTAAATTTTCATTGGAAGTCAAATTTATTCTCTGTGGCATAACCAAGGAAACTCGTATCACTTGTAATATACAAAAGTTATTAAAAGAAGAATTAATAGCGGTGTAGAACCAATTGTGTAAAACAAACAAAAAAAAACCTGACATTAACCTGCCCCAGACATAAACACATTTTTTATCTTGTGAACAATTTGAGAACTGATAAAACAGTCTTTTTGTTTGTTTGTTTCAGTGATAATGCATGCTCATTGATGTCATCTTGGAAATCTCTGAAACTGTTTCTCTGTTTTAGAATCTCTAAAACAATCCAAGAAAGCTTATGTCAAGTTTTCATTTCAAGCAATGGTCCAAAATAGGAGGAGCCAAGGTCTCCACACCTTGTTCTGGTGAGCTGTGTATTTTGCTTGTTTTAATAGAAGAGTTCATCCAAGGGACAAATAATAAATAAAACTGAATCTACTTTGGATTAAAGTAATAGAGAATTGAAATATAAAAGAGGAAGTCCTTATAACTATTTCCCTATAATCAACCATCATAACTTTTCCTTACAAGTCTAATCACTCTTTGGATTTTATCAAATGCCTTAACTCACTTACAATAAGAATGTATGAGAACTTTTAGTGTTGCTGGAAGTGGTGGTGCATGCCTTTAATCCTAGAGTATGTGAGGCAGATGCAGCTATTTCTCTGAATTCCAGGTTGCCTGATGTATATAGTGAGTACTAGGATAACTGGGGCTATGTAGAGAGACTCTGACTGAAAAACCCCAAATAAATAAATAAATAAATAAATAAATAAATAAATAAATAAAGTTACTGTTTAAAAATAACTTTTGGTGCTTTGTAGTATAAAATTCAATGTGAAATTTGTGAAGGTGATGGAGAAACAATAGGTGTAGCTGAATCTTGGTGATTAAAAATGATGGAAAAATTCTCAGTACAGTATGTCTAAGCATAATCTAACAGTGCATCAAAACACTGTACATAAGTGGGGTTTATATTGGAAATTAATTATTAAAAATATTCATATTATTTTCAGTAAAATATTAAAAATGAAAATTATACAACCATGACAAGCATAAATTGATGGTGCTTAATAAAAAACATTCATATTAAAATATATGAAAATTATATTTCTAAAATAGGATACATACTATGTATTAAAATTCATTTAGTAAATACCTTTAAAAAGTTAAAATCAGAGAGATAACATGAACATCATTCTTAATGTTATTTAACTTTGCTTTAGACATCAAAAACCATATAAACAAAGACATGTTCAATTTCTTTCCTTCCCTTCTCCCGCCTCTCTTCTTCCAATTCTCCTTCCTCTGATGGGTGATGTTGCTCTGTATGTTGTGAATGTGTTCCTTTGATTGGTTGATAAAATGCTGATTTGCCAGTAGCCAGGCAGGAAGTATAGGAGGGATAAGCAGAGAAGGAGAATTCTGGGAGAGAAAGGCTGAGTCGGGAGATGCCAGCCAGTTGCCCAAGGAACAACATGTACTGGGACGCAGATAAAGCCACGGAACATGTGGCAACATATAGATTAACAGAAATGGGCTGAGTTTAAATGTAAGAGCTAGTCAGTGGTAGGCCTGATCTAATGGCCAAGCAGTTTTAACTAATATAAGCCTCTGTGTGTTTACTTGGGTCTGAATGGCTGCAGACTGGGTGGAGCACAGGAAAACTTTCAGCTACATCTCTCCTACATTTTTCAAGTTATATCACAGAAGAGGCCTATAGAGCTTAGTAAAAATTATTGCAAATTATCAGAGGAAGTATGGAAAACAGAAGGATGTCAAATCAATATACAGAATGAATCATTTCTCTATTAGTAGTAATTACAGAGGAATAATAATTATTTACACCTAATGAACAGCAAAAATATTTATGCATACACTTGTGTTTGTTATTCCAGGGCAGGATTAGTCATAAATTCAACTCCATGATTTTTTTTAAGTGTGCAAGAGAACAAGAAGCTAGGTCAGTGAGGGAGGTGGGGAAGGAGTCATAGAGAAATGGGGGTGAGTAAGCATGATCAAAATCTACTGTCTGAAATTCTCAAATAGTTTAAAACACTAATATTAAAAGTCTGTGGTACAAATATGAAAAGAGCTGTTGAATATTTTGTTGCACAGGAAACAAAGTAATAGGATGAATTCTTACACTGTGTTTACCATTAGCCAGCCATTACAATGGGTTAGCCCTCTTCAACTACCATGGATGAGGTAGATACAGTTATTGTTCCTAATTTAGAAAATATAAGACAAGGCTCAGTGGGTCCAGTGCCTACTGTTCAAATCTTAGATGGTCTTTTAATAAAAAACCCAGAGCCATATATCAGGGTGAAAGCTGAAAGACCAGAGAAGCAAAACAGCCAACCACTAGGTCTCACCTCTATGAAATCCTCAGCCTAAAGAGAGTGAGTTTCTGTTTCCTCAATGCCTTATATACCTTTCTCTGCCTTGCCATATTACTTCCTGGGATTAAAGGTGTGTGTGCTTCCCAAGCAAAGGCATCAGATCTCAAGTGCTGGGATTAAAGGTATGTGCCACAACTGCCTGACCTTTATGTCTAATCTAGTGGCTGGCTCTGTCCCCTGATCCTCAGGCAAGTTCATTAGTGTACACAATGTATCATCATAGCCTACCTAGCATGCATGACCTTCTGAGTTCCATTTCCATCACTTCCTAAACAAGGAAGGGCATGCACACTTACAATCCTTGCACTGGTAAAGTGGAGACAAGAGGGTCAGAAGCTCAAGAACATCCTTGGCTATACAACAAGTTTGAGATATATAAGACCCTGATTTAAAATAGAAAACTAAACATAGGAAACAAAAATGCATAAAGACAGCATATAATTCCTAGAGTCACATCTTTCTTATGCACAAAACTGTATATTGGATCTAGGTGGTTTGTTCCAAGGTTCATAACCTTAATCATTAACATACACTGCCTCTCTCTGACCCACCATAACTTTATGTATCTAAAATGTCATGAATTCTATGATAGAATTACTTCTTAGTATTCCTGCATGAATACAGCACATCTTGAATTAAATGACTTGATGACAATGATAAAACCAGCTCTAATAATTTATATAGATATGTTTCCTTATGTAATATATCCTAATTGCAGTTTTCCTTCCCTGAACTCCTCCCAGTCTCTCCTGACATCCCCTCCCATCCAGACCCACTCCATCCCTTTCTTCCTCTCATTAGAAAAAAAAGGTCTTCTATGACATAATAAAATAAAAGATCAAACAACAAATAACACTTCAGAATAGGACAAAACAAAGTGAAGGAAAAGAGTCCACAAAAAGGCTCAAGAAACAGAGATCTATTAGTTTGTACACTTAGGAATTCCATGAGAACATTAAAATGGAAGCCATAATATATACACAGTGGTTCTGTTGAGTAAAATAGATAAGAAAAATATGAATAAAATTAAATTAAAATTAAAAGTAAGATTTTAAAAAAGAAAAAGCTCTGTAAAGATGCTGTGAGGCATAACACCCCCAAAAAACTGCTGTTGAGTTCATATTCTGTGCCCATCTCCTGCTGACATGCAGCCTACCTTTAATAGTAGGTCATTTCCTCAGTGAGACTACCTTGGAGAAAACTAAATTCCTTTTCACAAATGCTTATCAGTAGAGATTGCTTCCAGGTTACAGATAGGGGTTTGTGTTTATCTCTCCTTCCAGCTCTGGGACTCCATCTGGTACAAATCCATGCATGTCCTGTGCATGCTGCCTCAATCTATGTGAGTTCATATGTGTATCAATCATGTTGACTTAGAGGGTCTTGTTTTCTTGGTGTCCTCTATCCCCTCTGACTCTTATACTTTTTCTGCCTTCTCTTTCATGGGGTTTCCTAAGCCCTGAGGGGAAGAATTTGATGGAAAGAACACCTTGTTTCTCTCACTCTCTCCTAATGTCTGGTTGTGGGTCTCTCTTTGTTCCCACCTGCTGCAGGAGAAAGCTTCCCTGAGGATGACTGAGAGGCACTAATCGATGAGTATAGCAGAATACCGATAGGAGCCATTTTATTAATTTTTAAAAAATTAGAACAGTAGCATTTTGTTTATCTCTATGTCCCTGGTCTATCTAATCTCAGTTTCCTGGTCATCTAAGCAGTACTGGGTATGGGTTCCATCTCAATGAGTGAGCCTTAATCAAGTCGGACACTGGTTAGTTACTGCAACAAGCATTGTACCACCATTGAACCAGCACATCTTGAGGCAGGACACCAATGTAGATTAAAGGGTTTGTGGCTGGCTTGATGTTTACATGTCTCCTCTGAGAGTGTGCAGTGTGGCTCCAAGATGCTAACATGTAGGGATAAAGGCTCCATGTAGGTACCAGCTTGACTGCTCCATGTTCTATGGGTTGTATATGTGTTGTCTTCAGAATTGGGCCTGGCATCAGTTTGTGGAGAGCAACCCACAGTCTTGGCAACAGCCTGGATTGTTTGGGGATTCCCATGGGAACCATTTGTGGAGCACCTAAATTAGATGTGACACAGTCCCGGCACTGGAAGCTTCATTTGGTGACAGATAGGCAGGGCTT
>NC_050455.1:8045722-8085722 GCF_903995425.1 Onychomys torridus
AATATGGTTTCTGACTCTCACATGTGCACTGCGCTAAAGTTAACATCACCATAAGCACAGTGAGGCATGGAAAAAACAAAGGACCTTGTGCCAGATGCCTATACCATGTACTTCAATAACTATATCTCAATGGAATCTATCAACTCTCAGTTTAGGTTTGAGCATTCAAGCTTACTATTATTAGTATGCAAAGCTGATTTCCTGCATGTATTTGAAATTTGTCCCTTTAATACAGACATGGTAACAGCCCAATGATAACTGCACATTACCATATGATTGATGCTGAATGTCATTGGGCTTCATCAGAGTTCAGAGTAAACTGGATACTTCATTAAAACTCACAGACTTTTATTCATGAAATCAAAGTTTAGCATTGAATCAGATTTTGCAGACTGAAATTTTTTAAGGGCAATATTCCTCTGTTAAAATATATTAAAAAGAAAGAATCAAACCATTAAAATGTTGAAATTACATACTACCTGAACTAGGTTCAAGAAAGTCATTTTGTAGGGACAAGATTTCTGTCTGTGTGTGTGTGTGTGTTATTGTGTGTGTGTGTGTGTGTGTGTGTGTGTGTGTGTGTGTGTGCACAAGCATAGAAAGATAACAGAGAAAAAACTTGGCTGTTGTTCCTCAAGTGACTTCCACATTGATTTGTTTGTTGGTTGGTGGATTGGTTGGTTTTGTGTGTTTGTTTACAGACTGATAGATAGGGTCTCTCACTAGGGTCAACTGTAGAGTGGACAGATGGGTAAGCAACTCTGAGGATCAGCCTGTGTCATCTTTCCAATGCTTTGGCTCATTTTCCACATGCCCTGTTCCCCTCCTTGTTCTTTGTCTCCCTGATGTTTAAAATGCTCTCTAGTGATGGAAGGCTGTGAAATCATAACTCATTTAGTGTTTTTGATCATCATTTGTTTTCATTCATATTCGAGCTAAGCTTCTGTGTCAGTCAATCTTTCATTGCTATGAGTAAACACCTGAGATTAACGACTTCAAAAGAACTAAGATCTTATTTTGGTTGGCAGTTTCAGAGTCTCTAGTCAGTTCAGTGGCCCCGCTGTGCTGGGGGAAAGTGTAATGAGGACCAATCTTGTCCTCTCATGGAAGCTGGAAACAAAGGCAGAAAGAAGAGGGTTAGTGCAGAGTCCCAGTGGCCCTAGCTTCCTTCTTCTAGCCATTCCTCCAGTGGACTCTATCTCCTTGTAATAGTGTCAGAGGGGACAAGGCTTCTCAACATGAGCTTTGAGGAGTTTCAAGATCCACACAAAAATCAGACCCAGATAGCCCTCAGATATTTACAAGGTGATGGGGATTAGAGAGTAGAATGGATTATTATAAAGCAATTAAATCTGTGAAATAAGTAATAAATTAATGGTCACAATCGGAGAACCCTTATGATGTGATATTGGATCTAATATATTTGTTTTAAAAATTAATCCAAAAGCTAAGTAACCTTGAGATCATGTAGTATTAACAGAAATCTAATCTATTCTGTGTTTCCGTCAGACTCATAGCTGCTGCTGGTCCTCTGAGGTAGTGTTTATTGCAGGGAGTCTTCCTTATTCTGCTTAATGCACATTAGCACCGAAAGGTAGAAAAAAGTTAGAAATTCATGAAATTTGGCATAACCTGGAAATTTTCAATTATTAGAAAATAACAAGTCAGGTAATATATGGTATGAACAATAACACTCTTGGAAATATGGGATAGAGAATATAAGCAAAAGAACAAGAATGTGAATATCTGAAAAAAATAAAATGCTGCTGATACTGAAGTGTGTAAGGCAGAAAAAATTATTTCATAAGAAAAGTTTAAAAATTATGTAAAGTTTGTTTCAAGTAGAAAAACAGCAAAACATTTGAACTTGTGTGATACATTAACTAGTGTTTTCTGCTAGATTCTGTGTTCCTTATGGCCAGGAGATGAAAAATGTTCTTCAGTATCATTCCAACATTTGTTTCCACTGATAACAAACATATCTTTGATTCTGATGACTCTTCTTCCTTCTGCGTAGGGAAAGAATAGCATCTCTAACAGCCATCAGTTTAAATTCTTACTAAAGCTCTATAGATATGCTCCATGTTTAAATTACATCCATCTCACCTCCAGTGAGGGGGTGGTACTTGATGGAGGAAATGTATCTACACCATTTCTATCTTTCCCTGCAGTTAAAGACTTATAGCTGAACCTTTAACTTCATTTTCTGAAAAGTATTGTTGGTTAAATCGGCACTGCTCATGGCTGGCAGAGAGGTGTGCTGGTTGGCAGAAGACTCATGAGCCATGGTTACCTTTATAGAGCTTTATTGGTAGAGAGAGGAGAGAGAGAGAGTGAGAGAGAGAGAAACAGAGAGAGACAGGGAGACAGAGAGACCACGTGGAGGGCAGAAAGAGAGAAGGGGGGCACAGAGGGCCCATCCGCTTTTTAGGCTGGCCCCGCATCCCAGGATAATGATGTAATTAAGGACAAAACCCTTACATCCCAGACTTTCACTTATTATAAAAAAAGCAGGTAGATGGGAATGGGGCGTCATTCCTCTCAAAAACTGCTTCCAGCTGATGTTTTGGATGTCAGTTGGCTCTTGGAGGAATGGAGAAGGGGAGTCTTCCAAGGTAGACAGTAGTTGTGAGATGCTGTCTGTTGTCCGTTTGTTCTGGAGGCATGTATCCCTTTTGGCTGTGGCTGGGCACAGTGTCTGACAAGATGCTGGTGACATAGGAAAAAGCTTAGAGAGAAAACAATCATTATTATTTTATGTTGGTAGATCCAGCCTGTCCAGATGGATTTTGAAACATGTTAAGCTTTATCAGAGACAGATTATTTTAAAGCATCTCATAGTTATAGATGTTTGCATTAAAGTCTTTTTGTAGAGCCCAGATACTTTTGGGGCTGGAGGTATAAATACCTTTTAGTTGTTACAGTTTCTTACTTGATGACCTTTGGATTCTGGTTCTGTGGTGGTCCTGTATCATTGGCTGAACAGTAACTTAGAACAGAAAACTGGGAAGAGAAAAGCTTGTGGTACATGAGAATTTGTTGGGTTTTTTTTAATTAGGGACAAGGCAAAGATCATGGCCCTGTCTGTATGCACATGAGAAACACAGGTGATAACTTTGAAGTGATACAATGAGCTCTTATCTTAGTTGGAAATCTTTTTTTTTTTTTTCATTAAGTAACTCTGAAAGTGCAATTAAATCTGGTGAGGTAAGTAAGGCTGTCCTCTGTTCCCGACAATAGAAAGGAGGAGTGACATCCTAAAACTCCCAGGACTGAGTCAGTGGCTCTGGTGTCCAGAAGGAAAGAAATGGATGGCTTCCTTGCTGCGTTCTGGGTTCCCTGCCATGTCTGTAGCCAAGCCTAGGTTTGCTGGAGGTCTTAGCTTTGTGTACCCATGCATATTGGTGCCTGGGGGCAGTCAGTTGACTGGTTGTCTTTCTAAGCAGTACTTTTAACAAGGCTGTTGATGGCCTGGCATGGCATTTGCTAGCCCATGGCCTTTTTTTACTTAAAACAGGGACCCAACAGCTTTTGGAAGTCAGCACGTGCCAACACTTGGCAATTTTGTTTTTGGGCTTTTATCTCTTCCCTGGCACACTTTAAATGCCACAGATGACTCTTTTGCCTGTGGGGTCAGGAGCCTTGCTCTCCAGATGCTTAAGTTTTAGTCAGGGAGGTCTGGGGATTTTTTTTCCCTGATGATTGGTGGCTTAAGGACAGCTTTTGGAAGATCTGCCAGTAGGCAGACTGTAAAGTGATCCTTTTGGAAGACTTGTCTGAGGCAATAAGCTGATTTTTTTTTTTTTTTTTTTTTTTTGCCTTAGGAGCCATCCTGACTACTGTAAACTTAATTGTTTGGATCTCAGCTGCTTTCAGACCCATCTGTGCTTCTCAAGGCAGTTTGAGAATGAGTGGGTGGAGTTAAGGTGAGTTAGGGCGAAAGTCTTAGAAACCGCCTAAGCCCGCCCATTTTAGCCTGCCCACTACTGCCAGAAGTCAGACAGAAAAGGTTGCACATGGCCGATGCAGAAGTGGGGAAGGAGAAGGGTTTAGAGCTTTAGCAGAAACCTTGGAGATAAAGTAACTCTTATTTGCCCATTTGCTGGCAGAAGTTCCCAGACTCTGTTATGTGGGCAGATTTACCAGTACTGCAAAGCTGTTATGCGGCCAGATTTAGCAGTACCTGCCCCATCTGCCAATGTAAGTGGGTGATGTCTGCCCCTTTGTCCCATGGCTGTAGCTGGAAGAAAAAGAAAAAAAAATGAAATATAAAAAATTAAAATAACAAACTGGGGTCAGACTTCAACCTGGGTGTCCCTGAGAATGAAGAGAGATCTAAAAATCAGCTTAAGTTCCCCTCCTCTTCCTCAAGGGATGGGAAGGGCTGTAGCTGTGCTGCTGTTAGTCCACCTGGTAGACCCCAGACAACATTTTTCTCCTCATCAGGAGCAAAAATGTGCCTCCTGTTGCCAGCACAGCCTGAGGACAACCCCCGGGGTGTCCCTTGCAAAGAATAATGTGGTGATATTTTATTTGTACTGAAATGTGATTTTATTTGTATATTAATAAAGTTGCCTTGGGGTCAGAGTAAGCCATAGCAGAAGCTGGGCAGTGGTGGTGCATGCCTTTAATCCCAGCACTTGGGAGGCAGAGCTAGGCAGATCTCTGTGTGTTCAAAGACACAGCCAGCATGGAGACACACACCTTTAATCTCAATACCAACCATAGAAGACCTGGAGGTCTGCATAGACAGGCAGTGATGAGGAGGTCATGTGGCTGGGTTTACAAACAATGAGAAGGCAGAACAAAATGTCTATATAAAAGACAGGACACAGGAAGTAGGTCTCTGGAAGAGAGGAAAGACAGAGCAGCAGTGAAGGGTAAGGTCTTCAGCTCTCAGCTATTGCTCTGACCTCTTGGCTTTTAACTCTGCAATTGGCTCTGTGTTTCTTATTTAACAAGATGGTTACATCTACAGAATATAGCTCAGACTATAGCTGCCAGAGGGACGTGTACATGCTCGAGGTCTTGCTGGACGGGGGGAGGAGACAGCAAGCAGCAGCAGTCAGCATGTCCTCGGTTGGCATGTAACCAAGTTTAATGGCACCAAATGTTGGTTAATTTGGCGCTGTCCCTGGCTGGCTGCCACCGACAGAGGGGTGTGATGGTTGGCAGAAGAATCACAAGCCATGGTTACCTTTCTAGAGCTTTATTGGGAGAATGAGGGAGAGAGAGAGAGAAAGAGAGACAGAGAGACTGTGTGGAGGACGGAAAGAGAGAAGGGGGGCCACAGAGGGCCCGCCCACTTTTTTAGGCTGGCCCATGTCCCAGGATGATGATGTAATTAAGGACAAAACCCTTACAGGTATTATGCACTGAGAATCTCACTTCTTCCCAGGATCTAGCAAGTGCACTGTGCTATTTACACCCACTTTCTAGAACCGAGTGGTACTCAAACATCATCCTTTCTTCATGTATTTGAAGATTTCTCATGCGTTTGACAAGGGAGCTGAAGAGGTAGGGAGCAATGAAAAGATGGAAGATTAAAAGCCTCAGATTTATTTGACAGAAAAAGTTGAAGTACAAGGTTACCAAGGGAAAGAGAAGGACCACACACTGAAAAGCAGAGTATAAAACTTATGGCTTAAATGAATGTTTAGAAACTGAACACACAAGTAGGATTATCACAGTAGCTCTGAAAGATTTCTTTTTCCATAATCTGAATGTTAATTTCTGAGCTTTTCTGAGGGACTAGAGTGGCACCAAATACCCTGAAGCTGCAAGGGGCTGCCTCATAGAACTCTAACAGTTCATTAATAACTTGTTTTTGAGAGTTCTGCACCAGAAGGTAATCTGGCATTTAAAACCATATTAACTTTCCCATTTCTTAAAATGTCTCCAGTGAGGTCCATGACCAGTGAGGTCCATGACACATGTAAGTGAGTACTGAGAACCTCATAGTTTGTGCCTGTTAAACGTGATCGTTATTGCACACTGTCACCTCTATGCCACCATTGGGCTCTGCTACTCTGTGTTGTTCTCTCTGCACCCCTGAGCTTATGCACTGTTAGAGTGAACTAGAGCAGGATGGACATTAGCCTCATGACTTATTGCTAATTTATTGGAATGCAAAACACATGAGTCTGACTTTCAGCTAACAAAGATGCACAGAATTACATTTATCTGTTTTTACTGTGAACCATTGATAGTTGGATTCACTTATAACTAGCATATCCTCTTTGTCCAGAAAAATACAGAAATCACTGATAGAAATTAGATGTTATAATGACAAGAACTCAATCTACATTACATAGCATTGTATTTGAAAACTGTGATTAGCAGAAAACAATGTTATCAGAAGCTAGAGAAATGGTTATTAATGTTTTACCTTGGGAAGCATTTTGGGGGAAAATCTATTATTTGTAATAAAGTAGAATGCAGATAATATCCCCCAAAGAGCTATGTTAAAAAGTTAGTTGGAAAAGAGATTGCTTGAAATACGAGTTGGTAATATTGAATGCTTTCTTTCCAAAGGTAATGTAACTAAGTAATAAGCTCAGACAAAAGTAGGTGTCTGTTCATGAACAAGAATAGGAGAATGTTTTGAAAGTGCAGAAACTCGGGGCTTTTAGAGCTGAAGGTTACCATTGATCCTTATCTAGCCAGCATCACATAATCCTTTGCCCTTAGCTAAAACTCAGGAATGGAATATAATGCATGCCCTGAAACCTTGTAGACAGCTTAGGAATTAGGAGCCTGGGAAGAAGTTAACCTTTGACTCTATTGTAGAGAACTTATAGACTCAAAGTACATGCAGTTGGAAAAGCATTTGTTAAATATTAAGCCAAGGGAAAAATATAAGGCCCAATATTTAAATATCTAATCATACTCGATATCCTTAGTATATATAACTTCTTCATGCTTTGTCTACTCATGTAGTCTCTCCCTCTCCCTCTCCCTCTCCCTCTCTGTGTGTGTGTATATGTGTGTGTGTGGGGGGGGGGCTCTATCAGAGGAGGGAGGGAGAATTTCTGTGGTCCAGGCATGGTGTAGAGTCCCCAGGCATTATTCAGTGACCTTGGGCTTTGAAGTACAAGTAGCACTGTGATGGACTCACTGCATTTTTGCTGTCACTGGGAGAGAAAGTGTCACAACTCTAGTTTGACTCATGCAGGCTGTTTCCTTTTGCCTCACATGCAGTTTCCACCTCTGAATCTCTGCAGAGGAAGATTTTCTATGTTCTAGCATATAAACAAGGGCTGTACTTTGTTGGATTTTTGTTGTTTTGAGAGTAGTGGGGGTTGAATTTAGGACCTCATGCTTGTAAGGCATGCACTTTACCATCTAGCTATAGCAACAGCCCAACACCAGCCCATCTTGGATGTCATTCTTGTGGTCTTGGTGGTTAAGAGCACATATACATATATGCTTACAAAGACACACACACACACAGACACACACACACACACACACAGACACACACACACACACACACACACAGACACACACACACACACACACACACACACACACACTCTCACAAATAAAAATAAAACAAAGACCTTATTTCATTTTTTGAATGCTGAAGACTTCTAGCTCTTACATGTTTTCAAAAAAAAATCAACATGAATTTTTATTTGGAAACTGTCCACACCTCCTAGGAACGCCATATCTACTTAATAACAAATTGAAAATACCTGTTCATAATATTATCCAATGACTGTTCAGTAAAGAATGTGAATGCCAGACCATGAATCTGTTCACCAGAAGATTTGTGTGGTGTCAAGCTGAAGCCTGACCTCTCCCATGCAGGTACCTTGCTCTGGTCCATGGACAATTCATTCTCAATCTATTTACGTAGCTATCTTCATCTCAGAGTTTCTTCTGGAGAATCGGGTCTAGGACAGACTCTCATCTATTGTACTTACAGGTGTCTGTCATTTGCCCTGATTCTAGAAATGACAGTTTAAGTCATTTTATCAGAAGTTCTAAGATGAGCATGAATTATATCTTGCTCCTGTAAAATTCTTACTAACTTTCTGGATTGGAATAAATCCCAGGTCCTTCTGCATTGGCAAGGAAGTCCTCTAGCACAGAGCTACATTCCTAGTTCTCTGTCCTGTCAGAACTGGCAATATTTCAGCTAGGTATGAGTGCAGTATCCTATGTCCTTCAGGGAAAATAATATAAGTCAGAAACACAATAACTACTCGTGATCTGGTAATAAATCATTTATTTGTTATTTTAAACACCTCCAATATGAGGGAGACCCAGTTATTCCAATATTATCTAGCTTATTTTTGGCAAATATAATAATCTTTCTATGTAACACAACCTCAAACATGGCTTGTGACTTTGCTGTCCTATAATAAACATAAGTGAATTCATAAGAATACATTTACCTTTCATAGTTATGACATAGACAGGGGTTAGTGCAACCTCTGTGGGGAAGTAGATAAAGTTAATTTTGAGAACTTCTTTGTTATAATTTTTTTTCAAACACTTTGGCATTGCTGAGTAATTGCTCAAAGACATGTTTCTGAGCTTAGTGTGCTACCTCTGTATCTTTAGATAATGTTTGTATCATTTCACTTGTTTGTTAATGCACATGATTACTAATTATAGATTAATTTCTTGGGTGATAAGATTACATCCTTGATTATCTGGTCATAGGAAGAAATAATCAACTATCAGGATTCTGAATGATAAATTCTTTCAACAATATAAAGATGATTAATCTTAGTGCCTAAACAAACTGATGGCATGATATTACAAAAATGGCCTTGGGACTTTTAAGAACCTGTTTCTCTGTGGCTCATTAGTGTACTTTAATGTAATTATGTTATGTCTATTGTGGATATTTTGGTAATCTTCCTGAAATTGATTTTGTCTTTGTTTTCTCCTGGCACTTAAAAAAACTGAGCAACTGAACTCACATGAATCTATTTGAGGGCAGTAACAAGACATTCGCTAACTAACAGCCAGGAAAACATCTGAAAATGAGCTGATACCTGATAGAGAATTAATACCTAGAATATTAAAAGATCTCAAAATAGCAAACGCTAAAAAATTCCACTTCGTATTGGATAACTAATCAGTGTGCTCTTCCCAAAAACATATATGCAAGTAACATTATATAGACTGAGCAGGTTGAATTTATCATACTTCACACAGGACACAGGAATGCTGGTGAAGATATAGGGGGAAAAGAGCACTACATACTGCTCATAGATTATAAGTTAATGCAACCATTGTGGAAATTAGTATTCATCAAAAAAGTAGGAGTCTAGAAATTGAATTCAGCTTACCACAGAAATACCCACTTATCCATGATTACTCCAGCTTTATTCACTAATTTGGAATCAGTTGTGATGTTCATCTCGAGATAGACAAACAAAAAAAATATGGTTTACATAAATAATCAATTTCATTCAAAAAACAAAGAAGAATGAAATAATGACATTTGCAAGCAAATGGATGAGAAAGATCGTGGTAGTAGGTGCATTAAGCCAGACGCAGAAACAAATGAGTGATACTTTCTTTCCTATGAAAACTAGACTTAAATCTATAAATATGTAAATACAGAATTAGAAAGAAGATGAAGAGAAGGGAAGAATTTGAGCAAGGTGACAGAAGGGAAAATAAGAGAGGGTACTGGAATATCTGCTCTATGAAAACAGAAGGAGGGACAGTGGAGGGAGGAGCAAGGGGGTCAAGGGTGGGGGAGGCAGTAGTGGACATTTGGGGGTGAATAAGAACAGAACATACTGGTGTGCATGTATGAAAATGTCACAGTGAAATCCATTGCTTTGTACACTAAGATAAAAATTATAAACATATAAGAAATCTAGAGATTACAAGCCCAGGTGAACTATGGAGAATAGACTCTCATGGGAAAGGAAAAAGCTATTTAGCTTACAACTGCATGAAATAAATCTGAGGCTTCTAGTGCTGTCCACTACCTAAAGCTAAAGGTTTATATTGAGCTCTTAAGAAAAATTACTTATTTCTTTTCATGGACTGTCATTATTTTGAAGAATTTGAGACCAGAAGGGAACAATGTAACAGGATCTTACATCTAGGGCAGCTGTGATAATGCTATAAGTGGAGAGAATGAGATCACAGAACCATTCACCTCATTAATATGCTAATTAATCAGCAATTATTTTCGTGAATCCTGTGGCCAAATACTTAATTTCAGATTTTCAGGGCCACTGGGTTGCTCAAACCTAGAGAAACATTAATCACAGAGAGGAAAATGTGAGCAGCTTTTCTAGACTAGTGTAGTATGGAGATTCTACTTGTTAATATGAAATGAGTATGATAGTTGTGGTGGCCTATAGGGAGGTGTGGCCTTATTGGAGGAAGTATGTCACTGTGGAGGTGGAATTTGAGGTCTCATATATGCTCAAGCTATGCCCATTGTGGGACACAGTTTACTTCCTATTGCTGGTAGGTCAAGATATGGAACTCTCAGTTGCCTCTCCATGACCATGTCTACCTGTATGGTGTCTTACTTCCCATGATGACAATATGGACTAAACCTCTAAAATTCTACATCAGACAGAATTAAATGTTTTCTTTTATAAGAGTTGGTGTGGTCATTATGTCTCTTCACAACAATACAAACCCTAACTAAGACAATAGTGCATGGTATGAAGCAATATCTGTCAGGTATGACATCATCACCATCAAGAGGGAGCATGACCATGGTGACTTACAGAATAGAGGAAGTGGCTCATAGTGACAGCAGCAGTACAGATGACAGCTAAGTCTATGGTGATGTTAAGGAAGCTGTTAATTCTCCCTAATGGAGCAAGGAGGTGGAGTGTCTGGAGGACATCAACTAAGGTTCCAATCAAAACTACCTCCTGCTCCAGATGTTTGTTTTCTTGGGGCATTCTAAATTAGATAGGAGCTGGAAAGTAGCGAGACTTTTGGTGATGCACTAGTCTGTTAGTCACGCACATTCTTGTAAGTAACCCCAGTAAAGTCATTGGCTTATCAGTTTGAACTCTGGTAAAATGCTTCCTTTAGTCTGTAGGTGTCATCTCTATGTGAGATCAATAGACATTTCTGTATGTTTCCCTAGGCATTCAAATAATAGGGACTACTACTACACAGAGGAGGAGTCAGGCTAGGCCAACTTTAAGAATAAGAAATAAAAGTAATAAAAAAAGGATGGCTGATGCACCTAATGTACCAGAGGCATAACTGCTTCCATATGTGAAGTGCAATTAGGTTTTATTCTCATGTCACAGACTATAAGATCATAGCAGAGAAAGATTAATTAACTCCCAAGAGTTCTCAAAACGAAGGCCTTGTGCTTGATCTCAAACCCATGGCAGTCTGTTTCCAAAAGTGCCTGCTTCTTACCACTGTAAGACGTGATTTCCTGTCTTCACTCCCTCCACCTCACCATTTCCAGAAGCTGGGCCAAGGTAATTCTGAATCAGTGTTATATGAGCATTGGAATCAGGAATAGGATATTAGGTATCCCCTAGTTAAGCCTAGACTATTTTTCTGGTTTTCTAGGACTTTCCTATATCACTACTAAGGGATATTTATAGTTGAATACATGTATAGGTGTAACATTCTTTTACAGATCTACTATATAATGATATTAATATCATTTTAATTTTCCATTTACATTATGGTAAGAATTTTAAAGTTACTCACTGCAGTCAGATAGTTAAATGAGAGAGCTAGTGATCAGAACTTTTTCTTCCATTTTGGCTATGATAGTCTACACTATTCTTTTCCTGTGATTTGTCTTTCCTCTTACTGTCCATACTTCTTATTTTTTATTATCAGCTTGACACATCCTAGAGTCACCTGGGAGAAAGGAATCTCAATTGAGGAATTACTAGATCAGATTGGCCTCTGGGCACGTCTATAACACATTGTTTTCATTGCTAACTGATGTAGGTGGTCCTGGGCTATAGAAGAAAGTTAGCTGAATCTGTGCCAGAGAACTAGCCAGTAAGCAGTGATCCTTCCCCTTGACCCTGATTCTTGCCTTCAAAACAGTGATCGGGACATATAAGCTGAACAAACCCTTTCACATTCAAGTTGCTTTTGGTCCTGTATTTGTGCTGTTAGAACCATAAGCATTGGAAGAATTTCACAGCTTCTAAATGCCCCCTTGCTTTGTCTCAACTTTTATTTTTTAATTTTAATTTTTTCCCCAAATCAAGGTTTTGGGTGACCCATCTCAAACTCTAGGCAGTCTGATTATAACATTTCACATTACCCTCAACTCTAGGATATTTTTACAAACAACGCAAGTTAGATACTTGCATGGTCTAACCAGGTTTCTCCATGTATGTGGAGTTCATTACTTGGAAATTATATTGGGCATATTTGCAGTGATAAGGTGTGCTATGGACTTGATCTAAAATATCCCCCATCAGCTAGTGTTTTGTGCATCTGCTTCCTAGCTGGTGACATGGTTTAGGGAATTTGTGGAGTATTTGGGGAGGTGGCATCTAGTGAATACCAGTGACTAGGGCAATAGATAGATCTTTAAAGAATATTCCTATATTCTACAACCTACTTTATAGGGGCCCACATAGACCCCAGATTGTGGCTTGTTTTTATTTTGACTCAAGGTCAGAGAGTCAGAGCTTGTTTTTCCCTGCAAGGCTGCATAATAGGATGTTTTAGCTAAAGGTGTGGTTACCAGGTATCTTACCTCAAGGCTTAATTACAGGATATTTGCCATAAGGCATGGCCACCTGATGTCTTGAGTGCTAAGGAGGTGTTTACACTTCACTGCACGTTGTACATTGAACAGTGATGTCCTTGAAAAGGGGAGGTCTTTTTGACCCCTTGCTTTGAGTACATAAAGGCTGTGAGTAATAAATTCAGGTGTCTATGGTATTGATCCAGAGCCCTCCCAAAGCTATCCTGTGTCTCTCTTTTTTTTCCATCTATGTCTATATTTCATAGCTATCATTTCTAAATTCCACACTCCCCACTTCAGAAACGTTCATCAGGTTATGTTGGACTTGACACTAGTTACATCTCCAAGGATGTGAATAGCTCTTGCATCATACTTCTGCTAAATGGACAGAACCACCTTGCCATGCTTTCCATTATATCTTAGACTGGAATCCCCAAGGCCATGAGCTCAAAGAAATCTTTCCTCTCTTAAGCAGTTTCTGTTGGGCCTTTGGTAATAGTGAGAGGAAATTAACTAATATACCATGTGTATAAGCTGATGATATGACTACTCCATGGTACTGTTAAGGGTATGAAGGAGAGACTTGCCAGAGGCTTCTGGAAGAGTACAGAACAGAGAGAAAAATAAAGCTGTAGGTTGAACATGGCCAGAGGACTGTATCTGACCATGACAGAAGCAGGAGCAGAATAGAAAGGGAGATGGAGAGCAGGAAGTGAGACAGGAAGACAAAGAAAGGACCAAGGCAGAGCAAAAAGAGAACCAAGAGAATACATAGCTGAAATAGCAGGGTTATATGGAGAATGAATGAGAAGCTGGAGAGATGTAAGCTTGTGAGCTAAGGAGGTTTAGGGGATGGAAAGATAAGAAGAGCCATGCCAGCATTGACTCTGAAATGTCTAAGAGGTGTTTGCGATAGTGAGGGGGCATAGGGGCCTGATTGCTCTGTGGTAAGCTAAGAGGCACCACAGATAGCCTTTGGTGCTTCTGCCAGTGGTAAGAGGAAGGAATTCTTTTGCTAGAGGGGAACATGCTTCACAAGTTTCTGAGGAATGTTGGCTTTTGTATAACACCCACAATTTGGGAAATGGAGCTTCCTTTGAACCTGACACTTAATTTTAATAAAATTAATATACTTCAAATATTAATGTATCATTATTTAATATCTAATTCATTATTTAAATTCACACCCCTATTGCATTAAAACAATTAAAGAAATGGGAGATATTTTACTAGATAAGAGCACTTGCTGCCAACCTTGATAACCTTAATTTCAGTCCCTGAAACCACATGGTGGATCCAGAGAACTGACTCCCCGAAGTTGTTCTGTGACTTCGACACATATGCATAACACACACACACACACACACACACACACACACACACACACACACACACACTGAATAAATAACTAAAAAACTAATAACAAGTGGAATAGAAAAACAAAGTTGGAGTTCCAGATCAGCTTTAAAAAAATTTTAGTTATTTATTAAATTTGTGTGTGTGTAAAATATTTGGGTGTTCTTCTTTCTGCTATCATGTAACATTTCATATGAACATTATGTGTCATTATATAATGAATGAACTTTCATTCTTTCTCACTCTCATTTTGGCAACAAGTCATTGGAACATCACTTAATTCATTTCATAAGAACAAGACTGGCTATGCTGAATATTTTATCATTCTGTTTCTTCTTTACCTTGTCTGAGACCATTCACATAACCTTCCCCATAAACGAGTAACCAATGGCCATACCACCCACTTAATCCGCACTCTAAGGCAGTGGAAAAAATCTTTGGTACTCAATTTAAATTTTCTACATAAACAGTGGTAAGTAGTTAAGATATCACAATCACTCAACTTCATAAATAAAATTTGTTATAAGATTATAGATGGTTATCCTTTGAGCAATTTTTTAGGTGCTTAGTATCATAGCACATGAGAGCTGCCCTTAGGGAACATATTTACATTTTAAATAGAACATGGGTCCATTCAAATAAGCCCAATTCAGTGATTAACTCTTGCTAACTGAAACAAACAAATACAAAATAAATAAAAGGCACCATGTCTATGCAATAGTTAAAAGCAACAATTATTCACTAATGCCTAAAGTTCTGAAGAATGGTAGAATGTAACATACTTTATTCTACTGTGATTTAAAAATTTTAAAAAAGACTGTTGATTTGATATTGGTGTGTGATTTAATGAAAAAGAATTAAAAGACATATAGAGATAGATGTGTGCATTCATGTTATCTTTAAGGCATATTAAAAATGAGTGCAGAGTAATGATGAGGTGCAAGCAATATTACAGAACCTACAGGGACATATTTGTATTATCAACAAATCAAATCAATGTTCTACTAGAAACATGTATATTTTAAGAAGTATGTATTTGAGATAAAATGTTGGTAAATAAAACATATAAATGCCTGTGAAATATACAGAAAGTGGAGGTAGATTAAGTATAGCATCTGTCTAGGTATTGAGCTCTTGGGCTAGACAGGCTTCATTCAGTTCTAGCCACTTACTGTGAGTTCATGTTTAGTGAAAATTAGTAGACATTTTGGTGATTCCTTTTTCTATCCTGCAAAATAGAATAAGAATAGTACTTACTTTAGGGCTTTTGTAAGGAAAATAGTGTACATGTAGTGAATTTAAGCATTACTGACAAAAGAATACTGCCCAGGCATTAATTATTATTGAAACCCTGATCTGAGACACCAAATTAGTCAGTTCCTGTACTAGTATTATAAAGTTCAATTCAGCCATCAATCGTTGGCTGGTATAGATACAATTTTCTTCCAGCGGATTTGATGGAGACTCTGAAGATAATATATTGATAAACCTCAAAACACACATGCTATTAGGCTAGTGTTGCATAGACCTGTAGTACTTGATATACACAACAGATGAGGAACCTAATCTTGTGATATAATACTTAGAATAGATATCCTATTTCTAAAAGCTGCTGAGAATTTTCCACAGTACAGAAATCACTAGAGCCAAAAGACAAAGAAGTGCTCTGATTTATAATAATGGCACATGCTTTGCTACCTTTAGGGAAAACAAGTCAATTGCCTAAGAGGATGGCAGGGAAAGCCTCATTCACATGCTTCTAATTTAAGGCAGAAACTCCAGCTCCACTTGGAAAAAAGAAAGTCATTTTTCTTTAGAAAATAAGCAAGTAAGCGGCATAATTATTGTTTTTTTTTTTTAATTTTAGATGTGCTTTTTCATAAACACATATATCTTTCCTGTTGGAAAATTTAATAATAAATATTTTTAAGTAATTGGAGAGCATGGTAATCCATTACAACACTCTACATGAGAACCATTAGAATATCAGTAGGAATGTTGGAATGTGAATGTTTCAGTGGGGTGGTTTTAAATTTTGCAAAATGGGGACAAGAATAATTCTCATTTTTCTGAAAGAAACTAGAGAGCAACGATGGAGTAATTTACCAAAATGACAGAACTGGAAGAAGGGAAGAAGGAAGTTTTGGGGGAAAGATCATTTGTTACATTACTTGAAACTCTTCACTGAGTCATCTAGAAAATAGGCATGATGAGTTCTAAGTAAAATATAACTAATCTGTGATAGAAATCACAGGAATGGGTTGAGGGAATTGAACTGGGAATGCATAATAACCAGTAATAAAGCCAAGTAAAGGAGACTAAAACAAAGTATGTCATGAGAAGAAAATAGGAAGAGTTCTAGGGATTGGAAAGCCACCTTTTATTTGCTGGTCAAACATGTAGGAGGAGCTAGCAATGCAGATCATGAGGAAGATCCTGGGAGGTACAGAAGACAAAGTATATGTTCCACCAAAGAGCAGACACTTAAAGTTAATCCCACCTGGGAATAGTTCGTCTACTCTCTGGATCAATTCAGACATGCCACGAAATAGCTTAGCAGGATTACATAAGCCATAGTCAAAATAGAGTGACTTTTTACTCTCTGCCTATCAGAGCAGCAGTGTGAATGAATTTTGAGGTCCTCTTGCATAGACATGATTTTTAAACCATGGGAAATGAGTTTAGTGGTAGAGAGTCTCATTTCATAACCAAATTGACATTTCACTTTGAAAGATCAAGAGCCATAACAGGTACTGTTCAGTGGACACCTGCTGATTATTGTATTAATGTCTAATGATTAAATAAACACAAATGATTTTTACAATAATTTACAGTTGGAAGAACTAAGGCATTGAACAATTCAAACACTTGACACAGCTAATTCATGACAGACAAGAATATAACTTAGATCTTGTATTTCCTATCCATGAATCTAAACTATATGAAAACATTAATCAGGGTGTAATATTTAAATAAAAATGAAAGATAAAAATGTTTTAGTAGGGCTGGGCGGTGGTGGTGCATGCCTTTAATCCCAGCACTTGGGAGGCAGAGCTAGGCAGCACAAAGCTACACAGAGAAACCTGTCTCAAAAAAGCGAAAAAAAAAAAAAAGAAAGAAAAAAAAAGAAAATTGATTTTGCAAAGAAATATGTCAGATTGGGTGTTAAGGAGAAGATAATATCTGATATTAGAATAAATTCACATGCTGGACAATGACATGAAGACCCAAGTGTTATCTAGTGTCAACAGTTAAGTACATAAACTATGTTTGCTATCAGTTTGTCTAAGTTCAAGACTGATAGTCTCTCACTGTCTCACTGTCTCTGTCTGTCTCCATCTGCCTTTATCTGTATTTCTGTCTCTATCTCTTCTCTCTCTCTCTCTCTCTCTCTCTCTCTCTCTCTCTCTCTCTGTGTGTGTGTGTGTGTGTGTGTGTGTTTGTGTGTGTGTGTGTCCTAGTTGAAAATTTCATCAATTTAACACAAGCTAGAGTAATTAATGAAGAGTGAACCACAATTGAGAAAAGTCTTTATAAGATCAGCCTGATGGCAAATTTGTGGGGCATTTTCTTAATTAGTTAATGATTAAGGTGGAAGGGCCTAGCTCATTGTAGGTGCTGCTGGCTTTGGGCAAGTGGTCCTGGATTTATAGCAAAGCAGGCTGAGTAAGGAACAAGACATCACTTTCAGTCCCTAAGGTCCTGCCTTGAGTGTCTGCCCCAACTCCCTTCAATGACAGACTGTGATACGGAGCTGTAAATGGAAATAAACCCTGTTCCCCTCAAATTGCTTTTGGTCATGGTGTTTATCACAGCAATAAAAGCCTTAACTAAAATAATATGAGCCATTTTTTTCAACCATGATAAATTCAAGCAGCAAAACAAATCTCAGGTTTATTTCTGGAAACCAAGACATCAATAGAACATGAATTGAGTTAAACATATCCATTTAATTAAGATGAAAATAAAGTTCCTACTGTTATAAATGATTGTTTGGACTTGGATATAAGTAGCTATATGAAATGTTTTATATCAAAAGACATTACTAAATTAAGCATTGAAAACAAACGTATAAACTTTAATTGTTTTTCTAACTTAAAAATGCTCAACAAATGAGATCTAGAACACACATACTTTTTCTAATTCCCTTCCCATTTCTGTGATAAAATACACTGACAAAAATCAACTTATTGGATAAAGGGCTTACTTGGATTACAATTTTGGGTTCCAGTGCATCACTTCATGGCAGTGAAGCTGGGAATTTGTGAGAGTCATCTTACATCCTCAGTCAGGAATAGTGAGATTATGAGTGTTTGCATATCTACTCCTTCTCAAAACCCTCTCTGTGCTTACATAGCCAAGGAACCACTGTCTAGGACGTGGTACTTTGCACAGAGGTCTTGGTTTCCCACATCAATTAATGTCTTCTAGATAGTACCCTACACACATGACCACAGACTGCACTGTTCTAAGATAATCTCTCACTGAAATGCTCTTCCAAGTCATTCTAGGATGTGCTAAGTCAACAAATAAAAAATCATAATATCTTATCTCAATAAAGGTGATATATAATAAACCAACAACAAAAATCCTGCCAAACAAAAGCAATGTTGAAAGCTTAGACAAGGATGTCAATTTTCAACAGTTTTATTCAATGCTTACTAGAAATCATGATCAGAGAAAGAGAAAAGAAAAAAGGCAACTAAAATGGAGATGGATACTTACATTTTTAATAAACATTTTATATAAATATCTATATATTTATAGAGGCACAATGATCTTCTTCATACAAACCTTAAGGTTGTCACTAAAATGATAAGAAGTAATATATGAATCCAGTAAAGGTGCAAAATCAACATACAAAATTAAATGTTCCTACATGTTGATAATAATCTACAAAATCAAATACTCCAGAAGGTAATATTATTTACAACAGCTACAATGAATTAAATATTCAGAGACAAATTTAACCAAAGAGGTTAATCATCTCTGTGATAAAGTCTATGAAGTGTTTTGAAGAAATAAATAAGAGATAAAAATAAATTAATAGGTATCCCATGTTGATGGATTACAAAAAGTACTGAAGTCCATAGTGAATTAAAGCTATTTTCAGATTCAGTGCAATCACTATCATAATACCAATATTTTTCTTGGTGGAGATTAAAAAAAAATCCTAATGTTGGCATGAAAAATGAAAATAGGGCAAATAGGCAAGACAGTCTTAAGAAGGAATCAAGTTGAAGGTGTCACACTACCTGATTTTGAAATTAATGTAATAGCACAAGTTTAGCATTGATGTAATAGCACAAGTATCATGGTATTAGAGTAAAGGCAGACACGTTGGCAGGTAGAACAGAGAAGAATTATGTGAAATAAATCCACATGTAGAGTGCCAACTAGCCTTTGATGAAGTTAACAAGATGATACATAGGATACAACATAATCTTTTCAATTGGAGAGACAAATATAGCAACAGGAATCAAAATCACTGTCAGGACTTAAATCTGAAATTTCTCCTGCAGGGTTTTATTTTAAATGCTGAGCTCTCAGTCTCTGGTGCTGTTTTGAAGGCTTTGTGCCCTTTAAGTAATTGGGTCTTGTCATCAAAGGTAGGACACTGTTAGGAAGGGCTCTGGAGACGTTACTTTCTGATGCTTTTGTCTGCTTCCTATCTGCCACCGTCTACTCAACTGTGACTTTACCTGCCTTAATGAAATGAGAGTCACTTTGAAACCATGGGCAAGACTGTAAGATGGTACCAGGAGTGAAGTCACTCCTGTGATGAACTTGACCGGATGAATGACAGGCCTGTAGAACAAGTTTGAGGGAAGTCTGTGGACATCTGGAGATTTGGAAGTTTGGAAATACTATCTATATAAGCTGCTGAGAGTTGCAGGCACAACTTAATGGTCAATTCAGGTGAGAGTCTGGAATTCATGCGTGCCAATGAAATGCGAACACTGAAAACCACTGTCATTTGGGTCTCAGATGGAAAGAGATCCTACTGTGATCTTTCTGTCCACATCATATTCAGTTTAGTCTTGCCATGAAAAATCTAAATAAACATCAAGTTCAAAAGTAATGGAAAAATCTATTTAGGTAAAAGAAATTCTATTACAGCTAATGACAATCTATGGAATGTTGATTACTAGTAGCTTTATCCAGGTTTACAGTGAGTATTTAATAATCAGGATGGAAGAATTTTTTAAAGTGTACAGTGTAGTAATGGCCTACAGACATGTTTAAAGTTGTAGGAAATATTAAAGATGCAGACAAGTCCAGCAGTTATTATTTATAACAGAGATTTCTGCCATTAAAGAGAAGCATAATTTGAACTTTAATTTAGACTATAAGCTTGAGTGAGCATAGAAACCTTCCCAGTGAGGGTCCCAGGAAGTAAAATTATGAATACATTTGAGAAGTATTGTTCTAAAATGGGAAAGCTGGTGAGCTTCCATTCTAGAACAAGGCAGCCTGGGGAAAAGTCATCTCAGGTTCAGTTTGTATCCACTCAGGCAACTGCTAACTATACGTGTTATTCGGTGTTTTCCTAGATGAATGTAACTGAGGGAATACATGTGTAGGATTTATCTTACAGGTTATTGTCAAGCGAGTCCAACAATGGCTGTCTACCAATGGAAAGTCCAAGAATCCAATAGTTGTTCAGCTCACAATGATGGATGTTTCAGCTGCTCTTCAGTATATGCCAGGAACCTGAAGAAGTAGGCTCTAGCACCAGTGATGAAATCTACTAGGGCAAGGAGACAAAAACGAAAAACTTTCTTCCATATCTTCTATGTTTCTTACACCAGGTGTGGACCGGAATAAAGGTAGACCTCCCCACCTCAAAAGATCCAGATTCAAAATGGGTCTTCCCACTTCAAGTGATTTAATTAAGAAAAGTGCCACACAAGTGTACCCAGACCCTCGGGGTTTTGGTTAATTCCATGTATGCCACATATGGTCATGCTGATAGTAAAGAATTGCCAGTGGCTGAGTGAGCTCAGCTACTTCTTTTCTTTTTTCCCCCAAGACAGGGTTTCTCTGTGTAGTTCTGGTGCCTGTCCTGGATCTCACTCTGTAGTCCAGGCTGGCCTGGAACTCACAGAAATCCGCCTGGCTCTGCCTCCTGAGTGCTGGGATTAAAGACCTGCACCACCACTGCCCAGGGGCTCAGCTATTTCTTAAGGTGGTATAGGAACCATTTGCTAGTTTTGCTTACATGCAGAGTACCCACATACTGTGACAGTGGAGGTCTGTTCCGTGTTGCAGTGAAAAGCCAGAAAGCAATATTTAGCAGGCTTTATTTTCCTACAGGGCCCCCTGAGCAGGCTATGTTGCCTCAGTTGCATTAGAAATTTCCAAGATAATGGACATGACAGTCTGTGAGGAAAGCTTAAGAGACAGAGTGGATTGGGTCATGAGAAAGACCATATGCATTCAAATGGAAATACTGTAAGGAAAGAGTTATTCATTATGGTTGAAGATCTCTGCTTGATTTTAGTCATATTTTGGTCAAATGAGGATCCCAGATAATAAAAAATGCTAATTCATTTGAAATTTTAGAAAAGGTATTTTGTTACTCAGGGAAAACAACATTTATTGCTATCCTGCTATTCCTAATATTGACTTGGTGCCATTATTTATATATTGAACATATAATGTTTTTTCTTGATTTTTATAAGAGCTCACAGCTAAGAGTGTGCTTTAACTCTCAGAAGAGACTTTAGATTTTCACAATCTCTTAAGACCACAAATGTGAGAATTTATGAAGTTGGCCTAAACTAATTTTACATTATGTCATGGCCACAAGCATTTGGGGCCCACGTACAAAATGTTACAATTTTAATCTGAAATGTACTCATAGGGTCGTGACTTTAACATTAGTACCCAGTTCTCTCTAGGGCCTGACTGGTACCAGGAAGTTACTAGAAGATGGGCCTCTGAAGGTTTCCATTTACCCCTAATTCCAGCTCATACTATCTGCTTTCTGTCTCTTGACACATAGTCCTGCTTCTCTGAACTCTGACATGTCTTTTCCTTGATGAACGGAATCCCCTTGAAGCCCTGAGGAAAAAGAAATCATTTCTCTCACAAGTTATTTCTGGCAGATAGTTTGATTATATTGACACAATAGTAACCAACACAAGCCCTTTCTCAACAGTTATAATTATCGGCTGAAAGTTGATAAAAGATGTATATGTAAGACTTGAGGCAATGATACTAAGGGAAGAAAACATGGAGAAAATGCTGGAAGACATTAGACTTGCCTGGATAATTTAGCTACCACAGCAGCAAAGAAAATAAATGAAAAATATAAACAAATGAGATTACATTAAACTAAAAGGGCTCCATATAGCAAAGGAAAACATTAACAGAGGAATAAGAAAACCTACAACATTTGAGAAATATATGCAAACTGTAGAACTCATATGAGCTAATATGCTTACTCTATAACGAAGACACATTACTCAGTAGCAAATGATAATAATCTAATTGAATTAAGCCAAAAAACAGTGTGGACATTTCTCAAGTAAGACATGCCCACAAGCACATGAATTAATGCTCAACATTACTAATCATTAGGGAAATGCAAATCAATACCATAATGAAGTATTACGTCATTCCAATGAGAACAGCTATTACCAAGAACACAAAATACTGAAGTATAGCCCAGAGTATAAAGCAAAGAGAACACTTATATACCATTCTGAGGATGTAAATTAGCAAGACCATTATGGACAACAAAATCATACCTCCTCAGACAACTATAAATAGAAACACCATGATAGCTAGCAATTCTACTTTTCAGTGTACAATCAAAGGGAATGAAATCACTGTGTTGGAGAGATATTTGCTCTCCCAAGTTTATTGCAGAAATATTCATGAATGATAAGTGAAACTAAGATAAGTACATGTGCAGAAAACACAAGTGGGACACAGAGATGCTAAAATCCTGTCCTTGTGATAACACCGACAAAGCTGAACAACATCATGTTAAATCAAATAGATCAGATGCTGCATTATCACCTTACCCTGGAAATCTAAACTTGTTGACATCACAGAACTATGGCATGGGATGGCTGTTACAGAGTCTGAGAAGGAGAGTAACGACAAGAAAGTGCTGGTGAACAGGTAGAATTATAGTCAGACGAGGGGAATAACATCCTGTGTTCTACTAACTGATTAAAGTGACTTTCCTTGATAACGGTGTGTTTCATTTTTCTAAACAGCTTGAAAAGAGAATTTTGAATGCTTTACCTCATATAAATGATGCTTGAATTGTTTGATACACTATCATTTTTACCCTTGTTTTTAAACAATTATAAATAGTGTATAACACCATTACCTGGCACTCCATAATTGTACAATTATTATGTGTCATTAAATTAAAATAAAATAAAATTTAAACAAGCTCTGATGGGAAGTCTATTGAGCCTAAAATATGTAGTGATATACTAAGACAGTCATTATGGCTATCAACCATGAAAGGATAATGGATCTAGACACTGATTCAAAAGCCTAGTGACTTCTACATGGCTCACTAGATGTTAACAAACATTCCTAAAATATATTCCTGTGAATATTGAATTCATGTTGTTTGTGGAAGTAGGAAAAGGCCCTCAGAGATGATGATAATCAATGATGACAACAAGAGTCATTGCATTAAGAAATAAGAATGAGCCAGCTGGTGGTGGCACATGCCTTTACTCCCAGTACTCAGGAGGCAGAGCCAGGTGGATCTCTGTGAGCTCGAGGCCAGTGAGATCCAGGACAGGCACCCAAACTACACAGAGACACCTTGTCTCGAACCCCCCTCCACCCAAAAAATGAGAATGTTTATTCACTGACCCTGAATCATAAACATGGGAATGTCCTCCCAATAAGTATATCATCTCCATTTACTCCCATAGCACCTATAAGTCAGTTACAGCAAGTAGAGTTAGTTCTTGTTTTCAAATTTTACTGGAAGTTACTGTCACTTTCAGTAGAGTTTGTGCTTTGAAATAAAACAAAGAAATCAGCTGGAGTTGACTATTTTACTATCTTCTAAGAAATCAATTAATTTGGTGAGGACAGTGATAGAGACAAAAAACTTGAAACAAATGTAGAAATGGAATTTGTAAATGGAGACAGAAATTTAGCAAAAATAAAAGCCAGATAGCAGGTTAGTGAGAGTACAGATAAATCATCATCTGTAGTTCAATTGGTGCCAATATTTGTTAAACTTAGATTGATAGTCACTTAGACATGTTGGAAGATTTAAAGCCTATCCATTCATCTGTTGACAGGCACAGAGCCTGACTCTATAACTTTTACTATGGACAGTGCTGCCATCACAGCTTGGCCAGGATCTCTATGGTATTCTGTTTTAGAATCATAAGAGTCATACCCGAGGGTTCTCTATTTGAGGGAAGTTAAATGATATGTTTGAGGCCTGTTATAGAGAAATTAACGTGGCAAGAAATGGAAGAATCCTCAAGGCAATACACATTAAAGAGTGTAGACTATGCAGTAATTTCTTTAAATCTAAGGATTCAACAGAATTAAATCCAAACATTGAAGTTTAGAAGTGGACCAATCCCCATTGCTGTCTACAGACAAAGCTACTATCCTTAGTGACAAAATGACATCACCTTATTAATTCATAATTTGTTTTCATTCAAAACACTGACTTTACAAGAATAGCCATAATCATATGGACCCCTCATTTGATTCACATAGTGTGTAACTTTGTTTACTAGCCTCCTCAATTATAATTTTCCGTAACTCACACAAGTTTTGTATTGTATGAATGAGCAGTCTCTCTCATGTCTATCTCATATTCCATCTGATTGATGTTCAGGGTTTATATAATCACAATTTATTTACAAGTCTCCATCAACTTATAGAGTCAGGGTTGTTTTCATTTTGTAGTTAGTATGAGCAATGCTGCTATGAACACTGTGTGCAAATCTTCATGAGATGCTTCCATTTCTCTTGAGACAAAAGATTGGCAAAGATTGAAATTCCTGAGTTGTAGAGACTAATAAGTACATAGTTTTAGTATGTATGTGTGTTAAGGCATGTTCTCCAGAGAAATTGAAACAAACACAGTCCCTTCAGTATTGTATTGGTTCTACTATCTCTCTTTCTCCTGTGTTTATTGTTCTCACGAGTTTTAAAGGTAGGCATGTGATAGGTGTGTGGAGATAACTTTGTAGTTATAATTTGCATCAACTGAACTTAAAAGCTCTCTGTGCTTTGTTGTCATTGGCTCATGCCCACTGTTGAAGTGCAAGTTTGATTATTCATTTTGATGATATGCCAGGAAATATTATATTCCCTTCATATGTGTGTGTGGTTTCCAGTGTTTTAGAAGTTTATAATTTAATATTCTTAAAATATTTTCTTATAGGCAGTCCACAGCAGCTGACAAGCAGATGAGAGACCTGCCTTTAGGCTGGACTACCACTGTCACAATCCACTGGATTTTGTTCCTCTAAGATGCACTTCTCTGCCCAAACACACTCACCTGGTCATCCTGCCCATGACCAGCCCTCCTTAGAAGCCCCAGCAGACCATAGAGGCACAGGTACAACCTACACCAATTGGAAGAACAGGTGAGTGGCTGGCCTCTCTGCTGAACTGCCTCAAAGATGAGACCCTAAACCCCAAGCACATCCTGTGCTCCTCCCTCTCCCATCTCCATTCCAGCAAGGCTGCTGGGCCCTTTCTCCAACTCTGGTGGAATTCTATTGCTATGGTGCAATCCCTAGCAGCTGGAAAGCAGGTGAGAGACCAGTATCCAGGCTGTGTCACCATTGCCACAACACACTAGATTTTGTTTCCTCAAGACTCACTCCATAGCCGGAACTCACACAAATCCTCCCCATGGCTAGCCCTCCTCCACAAAACTACATAAACACAAGTACATCCCATACCAGTTGGAAGAACACTAGAGTAAACACCAGTGTAAAAATACTTTTAACAACAGAAAGGGCAATATGGCACCACTAGAACCAAGTGATCCTACAGCAGCAAGACCTGAACATTCCAATACAGCTGAAGTGCACACACACACACACACACACACACAATGGCCCTAAACATTACTTTATGAAGATTATAGAGGCTGTTAAAGAGGAAATGAAAAATTCCCTTAAAGAAATGGAAGAAAAGCCAAACAAAAAATTGGAAGAAATCAATAAATCCCTTAAAGAAAGCTAAAAATTCAAGTAAAAACAATCAAACAGGTGAAGGAAACTGTTAAAGACTTGAACATTGAAATTGAAGCAAAAAAAGAAAAAAATTCCACAAACCAAGGGAATTCTGGAAATGGAAAATCTGGGTAAGTGAACAGGAACTACAGATGCAAGCATTACCAAAAGAATGCAAGAGTTAGAAGAGAGAATCTCAGGTATTAAAGATACTATAGATAAAATAGATTCATTGATCCAAGAAAATCTTAAATCCAATAAATTCATAAGACAAAATATCCAGAAAATCTGGGACAGCATGAAAAGACCAAACCTAAGAATAATAGAGATAATAGAGGAAGAATCCCAGCTCAAATGAACTGAAAACATATTCAACAATATCATAGAAGAAAACTTTCCCAACTTAAAGAAGGACATGCCTATAAAGGTTCAAGAAACTTGCAGAACACTGAATAGGCTAGACCAAAATTATAAAATTCCCCTTACCATGTAATAATCAAACCACTAAACATATAGAGTAAAGAAAGAATATTAACAGCTACAAAGAAAAAAGGCCAAGTAACACATATAGGCAGACCCATTAAAATCACATTCAACTTCTCAATAGAGACTCTAAAAGCTAGAAGGTCCTGGACAGATATTTTGCAAACATTAAGTGATCATAGATGTCAGCCCAGACTACTATAACCAGCAAAACTTGCAATCGCCATAGATGGAGAAAACAAGATATTTCTTGACAAAACCAGATTTAAATAATACCTATCTACAAATCCAGTCCTACAGAAAATACTAGAAGGAAAATTCCAAACCAAGGAAATTATCTGTATCCATAAAAAATAAAACAAAACAGGCAATAGATAATCTCACACCAGGAAAGTCCAAAGAAAGGAAACACACACATACACACATGCACATACACTACCACCACCACCAAAAACAAAATATAACAAAAATTAATAATCACTGGTAATTAATATCTCTTAATATTAGTGGAATCAATTTGCTAATAAAAGGACACAGGGCAACAGAATAGATATGAAATCAGGATCCATTCTTTTGCTGCATACAAGAAATACACCTCAACTTCAAAGACAGACATAACTTCAGAGTAAAAGGTTGGCAAAATGTTTTCCAATCAAATGTACCTAAGAAGCAAGCCAGTGTAGCTATCCTAATATCTAACAAAATTGACTTTAAACTAAAATAAATAGAAAAGGATGGAGAAGGACATTCCATATTAATCAAAAGAAAAACACATCAAGATGAGATCTCAATTCTGAACATCTATTCCCCAAATACAAGGGCACCCACATTTGTAAAATATACATTACTAAAGCTTATATCACACATCAAACCCCACATACTAATAATACTGGGAGACTTTAACACCTCACTCTCACCAATGGACAGGTCTGCTAAACAGAAACTTCACAAATAAAGAAGACAACTACCAGATGTTATGATTCAAATGGTCTTAATAGACATCTACAGAGATTTCACTCAAGAAAAAAAGGATATACCTTATCCTTAACACCTCATGAAACCTCTAAAATTGAGCACCTACTCTGTCACAAAGAAAATCTAAACAGAAACAAGAAAATTTTAATAACCCCCTGTATCTTATTGGATCACCTAGGGTTAAAGTTAGAGTTTAACAACAACACAAATTACAGAAAACCTTCAAACTCGTGGAAACTGAACTTCTCTCAGCTGAATTTCCACTGGATTAAGGAAGAAATAAATAAAGAAATTAAAGACTTCCTAGCATTCAATGAAATGAATCCACATCATACCCAAACTTATGGGCCACTATGAAAGCAGTGCTAAAAGAAAAGTTCAAAGCACTCAGTACCCACAGAAAGAATTTGGAGAAATATCACACTAGTAACTTAACAGCACATCTGAAAGCTCTAACAAAAAAAGCAGCAATCACACCCATGATGAATAGAAGGCAAGAAATGATAAACTCTGGGCTGAAATCAATAAAATAGAAATAAAGCAAACAATACAAATAATCAGCAAAACAAAGAGTTGGTTCTTTGAAAAAATCAATAAGATAAAAAGTCCTTATCCAAACTTAAGGCAGAGAGAGAACATCCAAATTAACAAAATCAAAAATGAAAAGAAGGGCGTAACAACAGACACTGAGGACATCCAGAGAATTGTTAGGTCATACTTCATAAACCCATGCTCAGCAAAATTGGAAAATGTAAAAGAAATGGACAGTTTTCTGAATAGGTATCACATACCAAAATTAAATCAAGACCAGATAAACAATATAAATAGATCTATAATCCCTAAGAAATAGAAGCACTCATTTTTTAAGTTTCCCAACCAAAAGAAGCCAAGGAATAGATGGTTTCAGCACAGAATTCTACCAGAATTTTAATGAAGAGCAAATATCAATATTCCTCAAAATTTTCCACACACTAGAAAGAAAAGGAGCATTGCCAAATTATTTTTATGAGGCTACAGTTACCCTGATACCCAAACCACACAAAGATGTAACAGAGAAAACCTCCCTCATGAACACTGATGCAAAAATACTGAATAAAATACTAGCAAATAGAATCCAAGAACACATAAAAAAAAATCATCCACCGGTAATCAAGGAGCCTTCATTCCAGAGATGTAGGGATGGTTCAATATAAGAATCTCTCAATGTAATCCACCATATAAACAAACTAAAAAAAAAAACCAACACAATAATCTTATTAGATGCTGAAAAAGCCTTTGACAAAATCCAGCACCCCTTCATTGAAGACTGAAGTTTCTTTGTCCTACCTGGTTCCACATAGGCAGCAACCACTTGTATAAAATAATCCCTCAGAGGCTTAATATTAATTAAAAATTGTTTGGTCTATGGCTCAAGATTATTGTAAGCTAGCTTTTTTACATCTTAAATTAACCCATTTTTATTAATCTATGTATTGCCACATGTGTTGTGGCTTTAATCTATGTTCTGTTATGACTTGCTCCCCTTGGGGGTTCACAGTGTCTCCCTGACTCCACCTTTCTTCTTTCTGTATCTCACCTGGATATATCCTGTGTTGCCATAGGCCAAAACAGCTTCTTTTTATCCAGTAGAAGTCATGCATATTCACATTGTATAGAAAGACCAACCCACAGCACTTCATGATAAAGTTCTTGGAGATATCAGGGATATAACAAACATACCTAAACATAATAAAAGCAACATACAATAAGATGGCAGCCAGCATCAAATTAGAAGGAGAGAATTCAAAGCAATTCCACTAAAATCAGGAACAAGACAAGGCTGTCCACTCTCTCCATATCTATTCAGTACAACACTTGAAGTTCTAGCCAGAGCAATAAGACAACAAAAGGAAATCAAGGGGATACAAACTGGAAAGGAAAAGGTCAGGCTTTCAATATTTGTGGATGATATGATAGTATACATAAGTGACCCCCAAAATTTTACCAGGGAACTCATACAATTAAAAATGGGTTACAGATTTAAATAGAGAATCCTCAACAGAAGACTCTCAAATGGCTGAGACACACATAAAGAATTGTTCAACACCCTTAGCCATCAGTAAATGCAAATCAAAATGACTCTGAGATACCATCTTGCACCTGTCAGAATGGCTAAGATAAAAAACACTAATGACACTAATGTTGGAGAGGATGTAGAGTAAGGGAACAGTCCTCTACTGCTGGTGGGAGTGTAAACTTTTACAGTCACTTTGAAAATCAGTATGCAGTTTTTTAAAAAATTGAGAATCAATCTACCTCAAGACCCAATGATACCACCATTGGGCAAATATGTGCTGCAAGTCACGGGAAAATGTAATGAAACTCAGCTACTATCACAAAAGCTAATACTTGGAAAGGTCAAGGACTTTTCTGAAGGTTAAACCATGGCTTAAGAAGTCTTAGTGATTGAAGAACCAAAGCACCCCCATTTCAAACAAGCCCATCACCCCTGCTTGTAACAGGCCCAAGTTTCAAAATTCCCAGAGCTGCTAACATAGGTCCCAGGACAAAGTCAGAATGTTTGAAGAGCCATCTGGTAGCAACCATGGAATGACCCAAATGCCAGAGATAGTCAAAGTACAAACTCAGGATATTTGAAGGACTAACTGGTAACAATTGATTAACCACAGAATACTCCAGTGCCGGAGGAGGTAGTCTATAAAGTTTGACAAACAACCAGTTAAAACTACAAAGTAAAATAAGACAGAAATTCTGAAAAGCCCCTAAAACTTGAGCCAATCAGAATTGTACCCATACTAGCACTCCTAAATGATGTAACCTTACGGTTTTTGCCTTTAAAACTGAGCTTGCAGGGGGCGGGCACCTCCTCCAGCCTCTACTGTGTTGGATGACTTGACAAGGCCTGCTTCATCTTGAACTGCTTCAGTAAACCTTGCTTTTGCATTTCAGTGAGTTCATGTCTCTGGTGGTCTCTTTGGGAGTCTCGCGCCCAGGGCTCAAAGAGTAACACATGGATTTCCCTGGGAAGGGGAAATATAAGAGATCTCCTAGGTAAACTGGGGGTGGGAGTGGGGGTGGGATGAAAGTATAGAAACATGAGGGATCTGGTTGGGTAGGTAGGGTGCAAGATGCCAGGAAGAATAATGAAAGAGATATCTTGATGGCGGGGGTGGGAAGGTACCACTTTGATGTTAGAGAGAAATATGGTACCAGGGAAACTCCCAGAAATCCACAAGGATGACTCAAGCTAAGACTCTTAGCAATAGTGGAGAGAGTGCTTGAATGGGTCTCCTGTAATCAGATTGATGACTATCCTATTTTTTTAAAATCAGAAATCATTCATCCAGTAACTGATGGAAGCAGATCTGGAGATCCACAGTCAAGCACTGGGACAAGCTTCAGGAGTCCTGTTAAAGAGAGAGCAAAAGGATTGTAAGAGCTAAGGGGTGTCAAAGTCATGATAGGGGAACCCACAGAGACAGCTGAACTGAGTCTGGACAGACAGTTAGGGGGCCTGCACTGGGCTGACCTAGGCCCTCTGCATGTGTGTGGAAGTTGTCTAGCTTGGTCTGTTTGTGGGGTCCCTAGCAGTGTGATCAGAACCTTTCCCTGGCACTTGAACTGACTTTTGAGAACCCATTCTCCATGTTCCCCCTACTTTTGCAAGAGGAGGAGCTTGATCCTGCCTCAACTTGGAGTGCCCTGCTTTGTTGACTCCCATAGGAGGCCTGTATCTTTCTGAATGGAGACAGAGAAGTTCTGGAGGTGGGGGAAGGGGATGGGATGGGGGGAGGGGATGGGATGGGAGGAGGGAATGGGAGGAGAGGAGGGAAGGGAAACTGTGATCAATATGTAAAATAAATGAAAGAATTTCATAAAAAAATAAAAAATAGTTTAACAGAACAAAATAACTATTATCATGGGGTGATATTGCATTTGTGCTGAAATGTGGTGATATTTTATTTGTACTTTAATAAAGCTTTCCTGGAGATCAAGGGGGAAAAGGCCAGCCATTTTAAGTAAACAAGAAGTAAGGCAGCACATGCCCTTTAATCCCTTAGCAGGCAGGTCTTTGTGTGTTCAAGGCCACACAAGGGAACAGAGCCAAGCAAGATGACACATATCTTTAATCCCAGTACCAACGATAGAGACCTGGAGTTCTGTACAGACAGAGAGTGACAAGGAAGTGAGGTAGCTGGGCTAAGAGCCAATGAGGGGGCAGAAAATCAAGGCAATAAAGGCGTGGGTAGACAGGAAGTAGCTTGCATTTGGAAGCTGCAGAGTTGGTGAGGTAAGGTTGGATGGTGGCTTTCCCTATTTCCCTGATCTCTCTAAGGCTTTCACCCTATATTTGGCTCAGTGGTTTTTATTTAATAAGATCATTTAGAAATTTGTCTACAATCATGTTTAATTTTTCATTTAAAATCATACTTTAAATGTCAAATTTAGAACTCAGTATCTAATTCTGGGTAATGAATATTTTTCTCTTTTTCCCAAAATGTTCAGTGTTACACTTTCAACTTATTTCATGATATATTTTCAAACAAATATATATGATTTTCAAGAGACAGTTTCTCTGTGTAGCCCTGGCCATCCTGGAACTTGCAGTATAGACCAGGCTGGAACTCAGAGATCCCACCTGCCTCTCCCTCATGAGTGCTGAGATTCAAGGCCCCTACCTCCTGGCCATAGCACCACTCTCTGGCTATTTTTGCTATATTTTTAGTGAAATACATAAAAAATGATGTGTTGATGCTAATCTTTATCTGCCTGGAACTATCAAATTATGTCAATACAATTTGTTTGAACAGTCTGCATTTACTCTACAGAATTAATTTTAATGGGTATTGAATCATTTACGAATGAATGCAATGTTTGATTTCTGTGTTTAAATTTTGTCCCATTGATATGTGTTCATTTCTCTTCTAAATACATACTGTTTTGGTGATTTGTGGCTACAGAGTCATCCTTAAATGCAGGTGACTCTTTTGTTTTCCTAATTCTTTTGTATTTTTTTGCTTCCTCTACTGCTGTCTTTAATTTATTTAATTTTTTATGTGCATGAGTGTTTCGCCTGCATGATTGTCTGTACACCATGTGTATAACTTGCGCCTCTGAAGGCCAGAAGACGGTGTTAGATACTCTGCAACCAGAGTTATGGATAGTTGTGACCTGCCAAGTAGGTGCTCGGAATCAAACCCAGCCACTCTGGAAGAACAGCCCGTGCTTTTAACCACTGAGCCATCTCCCCAGTCCCATGATACTTTTTTGATAACTAGTTTACTTAGGAGAATATTCTTAGATCTTCAACATCTTGGAGATTTTGATGACATTGTCCTTAGTATTAATTTTTACTCTCATAATTTTTTGTGAGATAAATAGAGACTCTCAGGTTATGTTTCCTTTTGTCCCCCTAATACAAAATGTTCTAGGGCTGGATATGTACTCAAGCTCCCACTAAACTACTAAACATATCCTTAGTTTTCCTTTTTTACCTTTCCTTCACATATTTCCTCCTTATTTCTGTCTATAAACATATAGAATCTTTTATTTTCTGAGTTGATTGGTCCTTTCCCATTATATAATGTTCTTGTCCGTGGAAATTCATTTTCAAATCTAAGTTTTTTTCCCAAGATTGTTGTATCCTCACTGCTTTCCTTTAATTCCCTCTTATGTTTACTTTCCTTTCCTTTTTTCTTTAACCTTTTACAATATTCTATTGGAAATGCACGTCTAAATTGTGCCTATGGTAAAAAAAAATACTTTTTAAAAAAGAACAAAATAAATTATAGTATTTTAATGAAATCTTTGAGACTCTCATAAAATATTTTCTGATTATTTGAATTTTATTATATTTAGGGCTTCCTAAAAACTGATTTTTATGGTCACCTAAAACTTTGAGGATGTTTTAGGCATCAATTCTCTGGGTACTTTTTTAATCCCTGTTTTTCCTCTTCTTCCCTTTGATAGTTTTTGTGTTTTGTGATGATGGTTATGTGAGTCCACCAATCCACTGACACTGTTTTCTGCATTCCAAAGAAATTAGAAAGCAGAAATGGGTAAAGGATCATGAATTTATTTATAGTAAGGCCAAAAGATATGGCTAACTGACCAAACTCTGAGATCATCATACCACTGTGGAAAGCAGTGAGCTGACCCTGAATACATAAAAAAATTGTACTGTGTGATGGGCTAATTTGTCTCTTACTGTTAAGAGGGGACCTGAGCCTTGGGTTGTGTTGGCTATCTATTATAGAAATGGTGTTTAAATTTGTCTGGCTGAGGGAAATGATTAATCAAATATCCACATTTTAAAAATGAAGAATAATTTCAAGTTTGTTGTTGTTTGTTTGTTTTGTGGATCCGTAGCCCTTAGGAGGCTTTTGGACCCCTTGTTCCCCTGGTTCATTCATTTTTCCTCTTTGATATAGTCCATTTTGCCTGCGTCCATTCCTTGACCAGCGTACAAAGGCAACTTTGTATACTTTTTTTTTTTAGCAGTCTGTTTCTGCCCCTTGCCTGTTAGAGAAATAATTTTGTAAGTTGAAAAAGTTGATACTCTCATAGTTGATAGTGTGGGACGTGAGTGTCTCTCTTGAATGTTCTTCTCCCACAAGGTCTTTACTATAGAAACATGGTTATTATATGTGATTGATTAGTTTTAATAAAGGAGTTCATATTATTAAGCCTTTATAAAGAAACAAACTATCACACAATTTAATGCTCTAAAAGAGCAATGATTTCATTAGTTGGTTAGAACTTTCCTCTCCACAGAGAAGTCCTTCTATGGTCTCCGCTGGATGTACTATTTATTTCATTAGCAGATGATTTGCTAGATGGTCATTTGACACAGGAACATCTCTTTTCCCCAGAAAACTAACGTGATTTTTTTTCACATGCTATGTGGTAACAAGAGCTGTGAGAAGCAAGTATAATGGCTAATAGTTCTTTAAGGTTCTATTGCTGTGTTATCGACATGTAAGTTAAAGTAAGATACATGAGCTATCCATATTCCAAGCTGGAAAACTAGAGTCCAAAATAGACTTACTTATTTTGCAATTCACAGTTGGAATTTTTCTTACAAATACCTTCTTTATTTCTGGACCTATTTTTATTTTAACGTGTGTGTGTGTGTGTGTGTGTGTGTGTGTGTGTGTGTGTGTGTGTGTGTATGCGTATTTGTGTGCAGCAAACCACAGAGGCCAGAAGAGGGCTTCAGATACCCTGAAGCTGGCACTATGGGCAGTTGTGAGCTGACCAGCAGGGATGCTGGGAGCCAAATTCATTTCTTCTTCAAGAGCTCTTAACAATTATGCAATCTCTCCAGCATCTGTATATACAGTTTTAATAGACAATTTAACCTAATAGAGTTATAAAATTGAAGTTTCAAAAGTTGAAGCTGAAAGATGATTGTCTATAGAAGGATTGAAGGAACTGGAGATACAAAGTACACTTGGAATTTAGCATTGGCAGGGAATAACTTACATGTGAGTAAGGATATAGTTGTATTTGGAGGGATGTACTGAACTACTGGTTTTCTATCTACAGCATGTTGATGAAGACCACTGATACTCATTGAGTGGTCTCCTTTTTGGGGACCAGAGGAAGTTGTATGCTATAGTGAGATTAAGATTGAGATAAATTCTATCTGAGTAAATAAAAATATTTAAGTTGAAATGCTGACTACATAGCCCCTACATTAAGCTAGAATCTTATAAATAGCACTGTCTTAGGAGAAAAACAGTTGCAAAACATCTGTGTATTGTCTGTAACTCTCTCTGTAGAAGTAGATATTTTAAATGCTAGTATCAACAATTGTTTTTTTGGTTCTAGAAAGTGGTCAAATGGATAGAATAAAGGATTCTATTAAATTCAATAATCTGTACCATAGTCAGAAGGTATTGTCTCAGTTTGCTTTCTGTTGCTATAATGGACCCTATGAATGAAAGGAGCTTTAGAAGAAAGAACTCATTTGCCTCACAGGTCACAGCCCATAACCACAGGAAGCCAAAGCAAGCACTCCAATGTGGAACAAGAAAGCAGGGACTGACCCAGAGACATCAGAGGGATTCTGCTTACTGGCTTTCTCTGAAAAGGTTTCTCAGTCTGCTTTCTGACATGTCCTGTGAGCACTGGCCCAAGGATGGCATCAACCACACATAGGCCAATCTGATGGAGGCATTTTCTCAGTGAAGTTTCTTTTTTCTCAGATCACTCTAGCTTGAATCAAGTAGAAAAAAACAAACAAACAAACAAAACAAACAAAAAAAACCGACTAGAACATGTATTTTATAGTCTTTGTTTCTTTAATATGTATATTTTAAGAGTTATAAAGATAAAATTAAATCTTAGCTATTATCCACAATAAGCTCCCACGGCTTCATGAGTAAATATAGAGGTTAGGTGAAATATGTATTTCTGGCATCACAGTATGATCCCAGTAGTATTATGGAACTCAAAGATACCATTTCTCAATGGAGTTTTATCTGTCTAATCAGCATACCCAGCTAGAATCCACTCAGGAAGATGAGGAGGAGAGACAACATTCTAAAATTCTAGGGAAGATATCTGACTTAATTTCAAGTGGTGATAATTGAACAAGATTTATGAAGTCATGAAGCTGGATTGTGACCAGCAGAAATTTCTTTACAGGCTTAATTTTTGTAGATATTCATATTTTCATGGGTGTGTTTTTATATACTTGAAGAGTGATGTTTAAATAAAATACAGACACCATTTAAAGAAAAAATAAATTAAGGTAATTGCTTACTTTGAGATGGAACCTAGACATAATTTTATTTTTGTAAATGTGTGATTAACTAGAATTTGGCATGTTCAAGTAAAAGACAAGTTAAAATAGAGTAATTTGATTTAATTAAGATCTTGCTAAATTCATGAACAATATCATATGAAGATTTATACAGCTTTAAATTGGAACACATAGAAAGTTAATTTCTTGGATTTATAAAAATGTAAAAATGAAGAATTTTTTATTGGAAAGTCAAAATATGATCAAGGTGAAGCTGAAATATTTTATGTTTAATTCTGCTTGAAATGTTTGAATTGTTTAATCATCTTTCTAAATATACCCAAGAGGAACATGGCATAGCTCAGTTTTAGAGTATTTTTTAACCATGTATAAATTTCCAGCACAAGAAAAAAAAATGATTTTGGATTAAGATGAATTCTGTAAATTGAATGGTATTTGCCAAGTAGGCTGAAGTAGCTGAAAAGGTAGGGATATAAATATTTACATCTTCAGTATACTGAATTTAAAATAAAATCATGAAACTCTGGAAAGTCTATGGCATATACAAATTCCACACTGAATTCAATGTAACAAGAAAATAAGTTAGAAGAAGGGTTGAAGGAAATGAAATCAGTTCCTAGAGGTACAGGCGTGGGACTTTGGAGTCTCAGTACTACAGTTGGATTCAGATTGGGATGCTCAGTCTTTCAGGAAGGTAGGAACAGTGGATGTGCATGATGTTTTCTTGAGATTAATCTTGCATGTATTGATGAAAGTCCATAGCTGATAGCTAGCAAACTACAAGGAAAAGAGTGTACTGTTCCTCTTTATCCTCCTTGCATTCCTGGGGAGCTATTGGGTTGGATATCACAGTCTCACCCTATCTGATGGTGTAAGGCTGGCCTGGGTGCACAGACTAGGGAATGTGAGGGGAGGCAAGCTGGAGAGTAAACCACGAGCTTTGTAAAAGATCACTGAATTCTCATCTACCTGCTGTAGCCTATTTCTTTTATTTTTTCTTTGGTCTAAAAAAATATTTGCTATCCTCTTTGTGTCCAAGTCTCATAACCATGTATAATCATTTTCACATGTGCAAAACTACACATGCATTTGTGGCTCATTATTAATTTTTTTCTTTTCTTTGTTTTCAGCTGATTCTGGTTCTGATATCAGACAGGCAGTGTAACCAGAATGATGAATTTCTTTGCTTTATCCTAACAATTTAGGAATAAGAATATCGAAACTTATAAAGTAACATGATTTGCCCAAGATTTCTTCTATCTTTATGTTTCGAGACCATGATGGATGTTCAGGTAGTTATGTGTCAAGAGTTCAGGCTGCCCTCTAAATTCCTCCAGTGCTCTAGAGACAAGGTACCCCAAGATAAGGGATGGAGGCCTGTGTCTGGTAAGCAAAACTATTTACATTCAAGAATATGTCAGTTGTGATGGAAATAAGAGCCTGTACAATACTTTTCAGGTTAGTTTCTCTTCTGAGTTTTAGCTGCCATCATGTTACTAGCTTACAAGGCTCATGGTATCAGCCTTCATTATTTTTATTTTATATTGACTTTCACAGTAAGGAGTCTTGTAATGATAAGTGTAGGGGTGAAACTGAGAAAACTACTTTTATCTACTAAAAGGCAGCTGAGTATCATATAAGAACACATTTGTTTAATGAGGAAATATCACATAGCCTATCATGGCAACTAAATCAAGCAGCTTGCCAAGAGCCAGTTCAAGAACTTCTGAGTGTCAGAACTTTCTCTAGTGTCTACTCATACCAGATAGAGAGCCCATGAAAAACTAATGTACAGATACCACCAAAGTACAACTTGGTGAGCCAATGAGTTGTATTAGGGTTACAAATAGAAATATGGGTGAGGAATTACTTACAGGAGCAGAAATGACTCAAAGACAGATACATCCCCAAAGCTCATCTTGGCATAGATGGCAGCTCACAAAATCTGAGAACCTGGAGACAAACTACAGAGCCTTTAGGAATGCCCAACAATTTGAAGAGTGTCCTTACCAAGTGACTCAGTTGCTATAAATTTCTTGCAGGCAGTTAAGGTGATTTCTGCTCCTTCCAGGAAGCTGGTCTTCTCCCAATCCGGTTTGCAGCTTAGTCTGAGGGTCCTCTTTTTGGGTTGGCAATCTTTACTGTTTACTCTTAGGAGAGAGAGGCCTAGTGAATCTGGTCAGTTTCAGTGACTTCCTGAATCTGTTTGAATTGTTAGCCTTCTGCCATAAGGAGCAAGTGGGAAACAGAATCTTTTAATCAAGGAGAAAACTGTTATACACCAATAAACTACTACAAGTTTGTTGTAAAATATTATAGTAATAAAAAAGAAGAGCCTAAGATTCCTCCAATGATATATTGATCTAATTTCTTGAAACTGGATTGAAGTAGATAGCTTCATATCAGAAGATAATGCCATTCATAATTGCAAAGTAAAAATGAGAATAAACACTTATTTTTAAAAATCATTCATTAATTTTATGATATCTCCAAATGATGGAGGTGTTAAAATGGAGTATATTATGGTTGGGTGAATGACCCTCTAAAGATATCCACATGATAATCAATGAGATCTAAGTGTATGATGCCTAACATTAAAAGGTATTTTGAATATTCAAAGTAGGTCACATATTTTAAAAAGGCAGATTATCTTGTGTTGTCTGCGTGGACTTCCTTAGTCACTTTCTTTGGTCCAATAAAAGTAGAGGAGATGCAAAGAAATGACTAAATACAATACAAATGACCAATACAGAGAAATGACTAAAGCTGAAGTCAGAGAAACTCTGAGGGTAGAACAATTTGAAAGGGCTTGCTATTCCTGAACTGCAAGAAATTTTATATGGAAACCAGAGGAAATCTCTAGAAACAAAAGATGGTCTCTCTACTTGTGTTCAGGAAGGACCTGCAGACTCCATCATACACATGGGGTCATGAACTCATCATCACCTTGAATAACTATAGAAGTAGCTTCTTCTATAGAGTCTCCAATAAAGCATGTGCCCTGTCATCATGTTCATGTCACCCTTGTGACATCTGGGCTTGAGGAACCAAGCCAGCCATGTGTTTCTGATATATGGACTTGGAGGTGATAAGTGGTTGTGATCTAAAGTCTGAAATACATGGAAATTATTGGGTTTTTTTTTTTGACTTTTTTATTCAGAAAAACATAGAGGTAATAGATGCTTGAAATTATAAATGCAGAAAAATATGAACAATCCATGATCATGTGTTTAGCACACCCATGTTATTGTGTACATATAGGAATAAAACAACATAAAGCAAAGCAAGCCAATATCCAGAGTTAAACACTGACCACTCTGTAACTAGGAAAAACACAGAAAAGCAACTGTAAGATGAAATGGAACATGGTAAGGCCCAGAAAATTTAAAACCAGAAAACAACAAAACAAACAAACACAACAAGAGAAATTTGGAGTAAATGAGGCCAAATCCTCAATTCACAATCCTTAAGTGCCCTTTCCTACAAATACCTTGAACAAGAGTCCATTTAACTTATAGTTACAAATAGTGT